>NC_056734.1:1713743-1988743 GCF_019279795.1 Protopterus annectens | reverse complement strand
TCTGTAACCTCTTTTCCTTGCTCTCTGACATTTCTTACTCTTTTTTTCTTGTCCGCCATATTCCAGAAACCTGTTCTACCAGTTTCGGGCACTTTAGAGTATGAAGAGTTAAAATACCCAGCTGTTCTAGCTTTGTGCATGTAGTAGGCCCCAATACTCTGCAAACTTCAAGGCATCCAACCAGCAACATGTAGATGTTGACTGTTTAATTTCTAGTAACTTTTGTCTATTATAAGTTATTGTACTTTCAAATGGATTTTTTCCAGGTTTTTTGTGCAAGATTAAGATTTAATGAATGAGCCTCTATAGTCCTCATCTACATTTATCAATGCACATTGTTAGGATAACTAATATGTATATTTAATTGTGTGTGTATGCATAATATATGTGCGTGTATTCAAGGGTGTGTGTGGCCCAGAGGAATGTCTTGTACAACTGCAGCACTATCAGGTTTGGTAAATGGCCTGCAGTTGCAGGTTAGTGGCATCTTTTCACTTACAGGTTGTCCATAACTGTACTGCTAAGCAGTTTTAGATTGAAGCTCTGGTGTACAGAGTACACCTGTCTGAATCTCATTAGCGCTATTGTTCAGTATATCATATTCTTTTTTTTATTCAGTAAATGCAATCACTGAACACCCTTGTACAGTGCCACAGCTAGCTGCACCGTGAATTAGCAGTCTCCTTTCACTAGCTTGCCTTTAATGCAGTTTTATAAAACCCTGTCTTTTGTAATACATGACTAAAGGCTGAAACACTTAACCAATAAAAAACAATTACTGATTTTTTTTACCTTTGCTTAGAGTAAGTCAGTGAAAATAATTTACAAGTTTGATGAGTTAAACTGATGAGTCTTGGTGTTGTTCCATGAAGTAATGTTATTTTGTAATGCAGTTATCCCAGACATAGGAATAGTGCTGTGTTCACACTGCACTGCTTGTCTGCATATATATATATATATATATATATATATATATATATATATATATATATATATATATATATAAATATTACACTGCACCTTTCAGCCTGCTGTACAATCAGTAACATATTGTTTCAGAAGCCCTGCTACTTTGTTGCCTATGAACTGCATGTATGCATTTTCTGTTTTTGGCACACCACCCGTAAACCACCCATAAACACCACAGACACAAAAATGAAGCAGGTAAATCCCTATTTGCCTGCACAATAGCCCAGTCCTGGAATATACTTCCTAACCACATAACCTCCACGACCTCTCCAACACAATTTAAACACCTCCTAAAAACATGACTAATAACTGGCTATGCACATGCTACTCCCCGGATAATCCTGACCATGGCAAATCAGTAAGATCTCCACCAATGTATGATGAATCCTACAAAGCACTGTCAAGTTCCTTGTAGAATCAGCCTCTATACCCATAGGAATTAAGAACTGTACCTTACAAAACTGAACCCTAATAAATAGTAACCTCCTATTCTAATACTATCTCTCAAATTGTATCCGAACAATTTAACAACCCTATCAGCTCTAGGCCTTTTTCCCTACTAAAGGCCTACTCTCTTGATACTCTCCCTACTAGATAAAAAAAAAAAATCTTTATGACTGCATAGACTTAGAATCTAGTATTTATGTGCATGTAACCTGCTGTGGTAGCATTGTCGCCTCACAGCAAGACGTTGTCGCGTTCGATTCTAAGCTAGAGCATCTTCTGTGTGGTGGCATGCGTGAATGGGTGTGCCTTCGTTGAAGGTTGTGCGTCAGGGCTGGTAACTCGGCACTTAAAAATCCACTAGCAAATTTTAGTGGACCGGAGTTCCGCTGTGGCGACTCCTAACCGGGATATGCCAAAAGACACAACATGTACATGTAACTTTTGTATTATGTTGATGTTGACCTCTGATGATGACTCAATACCCTGAGAAGACTCTGAATTATCAGATATTCTAAACCTATGTATGACTATTTGCTGTATAGACTCAGAATCCTACAATGAGAACATGTAAACCTAGGTATAACTTTGACATTGACCTCTGTTGATGCTGATTACATCTGTACCAACTTGTTTAACCGACTTGTAACTTAATTAACTTGGAGCTTTTTCTCCCCGGGCCTCCACTGCAAATGGACCTGTGTCCAGTCGGACTCTCCTGGTTAACAAATGTAAAATAAAATAAAGTAAAATAAATAAATAAATAAACACTTTCTACCAGGTCTGCAAATGAAGCCTGTTTCACCCAGCTCCTCTCAAAGAAGTCACTTTAAGCAATTTATAAGCAAAAGCAGGAACAATATGAGTCTGTGCCATCTGTCAGTCAATATTTCCAAATAAATCACGTAAATGCAAATAAAATACGTCCAGGTCATGGAATATTGTTCAGGATTACTTCTTACAAAGCATAAACTGAGAGTTATAAAATATGGACCGATGGTTGCATTATTATTATTACTATCTTTACTGAGGAAAGTAGCTCTGACAAAGTGAAATACTTAGTCATCTTACTCATTGGATTTTAGTGTAACCATTTTATCTTTCCCCTTCTAGAACTTTTCCCCTTCAGTATGTAAACTGAAATCTGATTGTAATCAGATTGTACCTGCCAATATGTCAAGTAAAAAAAGAGCAAAGTTCCTTCAAACATTTGTTTTAGTTTTGTTAGTACTTGCTGTCTGTAGATACAAATAAATCTGAAAGTAACTTATGAGGCTTCCAAGAGGAATAATGTCATTTTGACCCTGGTAACACTGCACATTATATCCACATGTGAAGAAAGGAATTTAGTAATAAAGCTTTCAATTTTAATTAGACATATCAAGTTGTAACATATAAAGTAACACCGCTTATGAAAATTGAAAAAACTCTATCCACCCGAAGTAATGAATCAAGCATTGGCAGGCAGTATCTGATGTTAAAGTTAGGACTTTAGAAATGATGCCCCCTCCCTACAGACAGACACACACACACACACACACACACACACACACACACACACACACACACACACACACACACACACACACACACACACTGAGCTCTTTTTTTTTTTTTACTCGTAATTGCTTATTGCCAGGATGCTATATTTTATTCTGTCCTTTTCAACTGATATACATTGAAATAACCTGCTATGATAATGTCTGTTTTATGAGGCACAATTGTTGTGATTAAGTGTTGATTAATTCAGGCCTGAACTGCATTTAGTCTCTACTGTAATTGTGCCCTTCTATGTGCTGCTGTTACTGTATACACTGAGTTCTGCGAGAAATATCATTGTCTGTTAATCTCTACTTTATTATTAACATTAGCAATAAGGACAGTAGTAATAATAATGCTTCTGATTTAAACTGCCTTGCTTTGAAGCATGAATGGTTGTACACTGCATCAACATTTCATACTAGAGTGAAAGATTTGATAAATAAGAATTATGAGGCACTCTGAATTAGAATATACATGCCAGAAATGAAATGAGATTAATTTCAAATGTAATGGAAAATTAGATTAAAATACATGTAAATATTATGGAAGGATCATCATTTTTTTAAGTGTGTTGTGAAATGCTGTCTGCATATGGCAGACAATGGGCAGAGCACACGGGCCTGACTTTGTTGGTAATAGTGTGAACAGCTTGAGAAACTTAAACCAATACCAAATGCATAGTAACAAGCAAAACTAATGGGAAGGCTATGCTTTTGGCCTGTCTGCTGTAATTAACACACTATGCTCAACCTTTAACCAATATGTTAGCTCCTTAGTCCAGAACTCACTAATAACAGCTAAGTGCCCCCCCATCACCATTATTACTTAGGCATCATTAATTCACAGATATGGAACCCGAGTCTGTCTTCCAATTTCTCATGCTAAGTACTTGTCCTCAAAACACAATTCCAATTAATGAACACCCAAAAGTGTCTTCCTCATCCAGGATAGTAGACTGCCTGTTAAATGCACATAATGTCATACTAGTAAGTACAGCAGAATGTGGCTCTTGATTCATAATTTGTTCTGTTGAATAGTAAATCCAGTAGAATTTGTGGTAGGAGTAAGTGGAAAAATGCAGAGCTTTTCCCAGGCTGCGTGGTTGAAATTTCACCTTACTATATAAACAATGTATGGACTAGAGGCATTTGGCTGCCCACTCTGCAGAGATCCTTTGGATGGTGATAGAAGAAGATGGGATATTCTAGATTACCAATATCTGTACACATCACTGGGTTTTACTTTTTGTTGAAACACAGGTGTCCAGTAGGAAGGTAACTGGAATAAAGAAGCTGAACCACGACAAAGTAAAATCTTCTTTTTTAATACAAAATGATGAGCGCTTTTGCAATGGTAACCATTACTTTTTAGTAACTGTCAGGTGATCAAGTCACAAAACACTGAGGAACAGAATGTTGAAAGCTGTTTTTCATAGGAAATCATTGTTAGTATAGTTTCTTAAGTGTGTACGAACAGTGATTCCTTTGCTTTGGGGGATTTCTCCCATCTCCAGGTTTGTGTGACTACAGAGTCGGCATATGTAAATTTGGCAGGTGAGGGTGCAGAGGGGCAAACACTTACAATTCAGTTTTTCATCATTGTGTGTTTCAGGCTTGTGGTGTTGTGGCATGTCAGATTTTGTTGCACAGGTTTCAGTAGTGGAGCCTAGATTATTGATATCACCAGTGCAATCTGTGCAAAATTCTGTGTCGTGATGTTAGCTGTGTAAGGCTTGTATTTTATTGTCTGCCATTTTTGTTGTCTTGTCTTGTCTAGGGTGAATCAGAAAATGGTTCATTTAGATACTCCTGTTACCAAATTAAAAAAAAACAATAAATAAAATAAAATAAATATGGATCACAGAATAGCTGTGTAGTTGTGCATCAGTAGGTCTTATGGGATAACAATGTATATGATACTGCATATATTTACTCTCTCTCTCTCTCTGTGTATATATATATATATATATATATATATATATATATATATATATATACAGAGAGAGAGAGAGATACATGGGTCTACCTGAAATTACCAAAAAATCTTATTTCGACTTCTGTTATTTTCCGTTATATCAAACTCACAGAGCTTTGAAAAGGAAATCCCGGGAAAGGAAACAGTTGGCCACCATGGTGAACTTTGCCCTTACTCCACTGTAGTGTGATCTCAGAGTTGGTATATTTAGTTGGGGTGCAAGCCCCCTAGTTTGAAAGTGAGTTTTCGATAATTTGACTTAAATCCATAATACACACACACACACACACACACACACACACACACACACACACACACACACATATATATATAGCATCACAACACCCTAATCTGTGTACCAGGTAGCAGAAACTAGGCAATGTAGCTGCATTTCTCCCAACATGCATTACACAGTACATATCAGTGGTCATGTACTGGTCAATGTAGATGCAAAAAACATGGATTAGTGCACATAGTTTCACATAGTCTGTTACACCACTAATGAGAAACTAATATCAGACAGTGAACAGTAAAACCAAATACGTTGCACTGATATTTCCATTTAAAATTCTATAGAACAGTTATTTGGCAAACTGACACTGTCACCATTTCAGACATATCTCATCTATTTGAGAGTCAAAAAAGACTGTGCAATCATTCTGACTTCATCTCACAGAAGAAGAACTGCTTTGAGCATATTAATGGTAACTCTTTATTTTTTTTTTGTGAATGACATTGAATCACACGATTGGATTTAGAGTAAACCATGCTGCTTGGTTTTCAGTGACTGCGTCACATTTACCGATTTATTTATTTCTATAATTGCACCATACAAACTTCTCTTCCTAAGCAGCCTTATCTACAGTATTACTTGCCACACTGGCACTCAAAAATCCTGTGTTTTCAGCTTGCAGTTTTCAGATCCACTCTGGGTTTCTGTCTGTCTCTCCTAACATTGTTTCATGGTTGGTATTCAGTATGTTTAACCATTACTATAATGGCCAATGATGTTTATACAGCACACTCACTCTTGATGCAGTGTTCTTTGACTTTGTCTTGCTTTCTGTTATAGTTCATATGACTTTTTATGAATCTGTCCTACAGTCTATAGACACAGCATCCTGCTATGTGCACTGCTTTTGTCTAGCCTCAACAACCAAGTTAATCTGCAAATGAAATGTGGTATTATGATGTATGGGCAATCTGGGAAATAATTTTAGCTCACCTCGGGAAAACTGTGCTACTGACTCTAATAAAGGTGTAATGGGAATTATCATAGCAGCAAGGCAGCCACATAGTTAGAGCTTTTTGGGAGCATGGTAAACAGAATGCAGGAATGGTTCCTTTTCACATAGTTTTAAATAAAGCATGAGTTCTCAAAGTGTAATTCATTAGTACTGAGTACACAGCATTGCAAAAAAAAAAAGTAATACAAAGCACGACAGACTGTCACTTAACGTCTGTAAAAAAAAGTAAATAGCTCGTTTCAGTCTATAAAACAGAAAAAAAGAACATAATTTGCAAACTAGTTAGCGACGCAGTTGTTGTTGTGTCTTTCGGCTTATCCTGGTTAGGGGTCGCCACAGCGGAACTCCGGTCCGCTAATGTTTGGCAGTGGATTTTTATGTGCCGAGTTACCAGCCCTGATGCACAAACTTCAACGAAGGCATGCCCATTCACGCATGCCTCCACACAGAAGACGCTGTAGCTGAGAATCGAACGCGACAACATCTTGCTGTGAGGTGACAACGCTACCGCAGAGAGAGAGAGAGAGAGAGAGAAAGAACTGCAGCTAAGCAGCGAGTGGCAGTCTGTGTGATTGGATTATTTCTGCTTCAGTCCAACTAGTCAGAGCAAATTATTTTTACAAACTTCAAAATTTTGTTAAAGTACTCCATCTGAAAGGTACCCAACCTTGGGCAAAAATAAAGGGCACAAACTAATTAGAAAAACACTTTTATCAAAAACAGGTCTGTTAACTATACTCAAACTGCTTCAAAGCTAAATGGTTCCTCCACATATTTTTTCACCAAAAATAGATATGTGAACATGATGCTTATAAATTGGATGGAAGATAGCACTACTCTTCTTACAACAAAATAAAACATGCTGTTTACTGACAAAATTCTGTTAATATTGATGGATCACATGCATAAATATTTGCGCACTTGACACTGAACTTTGCTACCTGACAGTTGTATTTAATTAAATTAACTAGCATTCCTGTTATGAAGATAGATTTCTAGTGTTCAGCACTAAATTTTGGGGATAATAATAAAAGCTAACAATTTATAAGGTTTACATTGTTTGTGCAGAGTATTAAGAACTCTCATACTATGCCATTTACACTGCAGACCTGTAATGCTGTTATTCTAAGACTTGTGTTGCAGTGCACATCTTATTTGTCATTGTATATGTAAGTCAAGTGATCACAGTGGTTGAGTGAAACTCTTTTCTGTCTCCAATGTATTCTTCATTATGTATCACTGAAGAGTTATGTTTCCTATGAATAACAACTTCACCTCAAAACGTTTTCTATCTAGGCCCTACTGAACTGTTTTGGGACATTGTTGTAACATAAAACATGCAACTCACAGCCTCAAATACCACGCCTACACAGGATCTTTATTTCAGAGTAGCAGGATTGCTGATACTTGTGAAAGTCAAGTCAAACAAATTCCTTGGAGACTGTGGCTTATAAACTCATAGATCTCAGGCATGGAAACAAGCACCCATAAAAATATTTTTTCTTATGCTGTAAGAAATAAAACACATGGGATATAGTGCCACTCCATCTATCCATGCCATATTCGCTGACTTGCTACCTCTCTTTCACTCATCGAGGAAAATAGCAGTTTAGATATATGGAGCACTGAAGGTTGTCAGACCTCAGTTTCATGTAATAAGATCACAAGGACTAAAACATGTTTGTAGGAGACTGGCATACCTTAGAAGTAGCTGAAATAGTAGGACTTGAACCCTTGTAGCCACAGCTGTAAAAGCCATAATGTGGTTAGTAGATTCCAGTCATACTTGCTGTGGTTGGCTTAACATTTTTTTGCTGTTGTTGTTCATGTCATTAGACATAGAGTTTGAAATGGATGCCCCTTTTAGTTGTTAGCCATACTACAGGCGAAGCAAAAACGCTCTGCAAATGTCTTGAACCAATCAGCTTCTCTTTACCAGGGTACTACACTGATCACAACTGACCATTTTCAGATACTGCCTGGTTTCCGCATGTTTAAAGTCCTGATATGTAACTCACCAAATGGAATATAATTAATGTTTATGCTGCACTGACTCTTTACAGTCTTTGGGATTTGAATTACAAAGTCAGTGATCAATGTTAAAGTTTTTATTTATTTGTATATTTATTTTCAAGTAGTATAAAGAATTATGTTGGATTATAGTTAGTATTGGTTCATATTTGTCATAGAATTGCTTTAAACTGAGTTTGCTTCTCATACTTTCTTGTCAGGATGAATTTTATTTCCTATAGCTGTTGAACAAAATTAACATTAAGACTGTCATGATTCAGAAATGCTGTGTCCACAGTTGCAACCAAGGCAACACTATTTGCATTTTATGTGCAACAATCCTCAATGCTAATTACCTATCACAGACCTGCAGCCAGATCATGTTAGATCACCTTGCAGCCAGATTAAAGTAATGAGGTAAACAATTAGTGTACAGGATCACCCATGGTAATCATTGTGAGTTCACATGCACCGACAGGAAAATGACATTGACAATGTTGATGTAATGGACAGCAGTATATATGCAGAGAAATGTTTCCTGAAAGGGGAATGTCAGTATAGCATAACAACCTTTTAATAGTAGGACTTACACAGGTATATCATCAAGGTGTTTGTCTGATTATAACATATGGGAGGGGGGCTGAAGCCAAAAGCCATTCTCACATGGAGTGTGACATAAGATAATAGTATCTGCAGGAAATATTTATCTGGCATTTAGGTCGAAGGCAATCATTGTTCTACTGTGTTCTACATTCATCAGATCTATCAGTGAGTATAATGCCTCATTTGGTATACACCTAACCAGGCCTATCCAATAACTGGAACCTCCACAGAGGTTCATCATTAAAGAAATACAGAACATAAGTAACATGTCCTATGCAGACCACCTCAGGGCCCTATCCCTGTATTCTGCCTCCTACAGGCTGTTGTGGGGAGATCTATGCCTGGCATACAGGGCATCAGACCCCACTGTGATGGACCTCCTGCATATCTACAAAACTAACAGCACCGGAATTACCAATTCTAAAGATTTAAACCTTGCCTGTGATATAAATAGGACCTGCTGGAGAGACAGACAGGTATCCCAGATACTACCACTTTTCTGAAACAGGTTCTCCATCAGTGTGAAGTAGAGTTCCTAACTAACCCAATTCAAGTGTAACTTGGACAATTGCCTGAGGAACAGGAAATTCATTCCTGGTTTGGCACCTATGTCTCTAATGGACACAGGCAGCCTGTAAATGGTTCATTTTCCAAGCTCCTGCTTACACTTATCAAGGATACAAGAACTTGTCAGAGATTTGGGATGCATGGCTGGGCTTAATAAGGCCATTGTGTCTGTTAGCCTAGTAAACTCCTATGAATCTATGAACCTTAGGCAGCACATCTGTGTTTCTGGCCTGTCATGGCTGTTTGAGTTTTGACAGTAATAAAACTGTGCATATACATAGTAAACATACTGATCATACAATAAATATGTCCAGCACGTGTGATAGTCAAGGGAAAGATACAATATCCTTCTGGTGTATATTGTGAAATGCCCAGCACACTAGGCCTCATGGGTATTACATATATAAGAAGCTTGTAGTGGTGCATTAATATTACTGGCACAACAAACATACTCTGCCATGACAGCAGAATTATTTTGTTGGTAGGAGGGGAATTGAATCCACTGCCATCCTAACAATCTCAGTACACAGAGACATATGATAACCCACTTGTTCCCCTATACAGGAAGAGACATGCAGATGCACACTTATAACATTGCACACTCATACTAATTCCCTTAAGGTACGCCAGTCCTGATAGATGTGATGCTGCTGTATAAAGGTTATACAGACTTATTTTTAATGACTACAGCTTTTACTATGTATACTTACCCCAGAGTTCTCTTAGATGAACTAGTCTGTTTGTTTGTGTCTCATTGTTCCTTTTAGTCTCTGCAGGGGGCTACAGATAAAAACAGATGAGAAATTTGATGGTGGCTTGCACTGACTGTCATTTGTTTAGCTAAAAGATGGCATACTTGCATTGCAGAGATGATGACTTCTCCCTAACTTCAGCCTCCCATTGGTCAAGGAAGTCAGACCTTCATTGACTCAAGTCACTGTAATGGTGACAGCACTGATGTTCATCGTGCATACAGCTGCAGTAATCACAGATGGGTTCTCTGAATTCCAAAGTCTTGGTCCGTCGGTTGTCGCTTTCTCTTCTGGCGTCAGTGAGGCCAGAGTATATAAGACACAGCCGGCGCCATGTTCTTCAGTCTTTTTGCCGCTACGTGCCCAGAAGCAGTTTGCCCAGCTCCTGAATTACGAATATTTTGGAATCCGAAGTCTTCATTAAAGCTAAGTAATCTTTTCGTGCCTCAGACCGATGTCAGAAAAAGTTAATAATTGAATTTCTTGTGGGCAGCAAATACCGCATAAGGCTCTCCATTCCGCTGCATACCTTGTTTGGGCCCAGACGGCTGTCCCTTCAATAAGCACTATTGTTAGCCCAGCACTACTTTGGTAAAGCGTTTGATTATAAAATGTCGTCGGACACTCCGACTACCGTTTTGACCAAAAAACACAAGGAAAAGGACCGACATGCGAGGTCCGCTGTCCCCGCCGACACCACGCCAAAACAGGCTACACGTGGTCCGGTTCTCAGCGAGACGCCTTTGCAGTCCCTGACTACCGACGACACTTCTTTGGCGGTGTCCTCTGTACCCGAGACCGCTGGGTCCTCGGCCCTTTCCCAGACTACAACCGAAGCCTCTGCTAATGTTGAGCCTACTAATGTGGACAGGTCCACCTCCACCCATGGTGTATTTAGGCCGTCATCTTCTTTTTCAATTAAGGCCTTTACTAAATCCAAAGCAGTCAGGCAGCCCATGAGGCCTGTTGTACAGGGCCCATCTCCAGGTCCCATGCCTAAAAAACAGATGCTTAGAATGGCTGAGGATTTAATTACTCTTATCAGAGGTTCTCAACCCCCTCCAGACAAGAGACCCAGAGTGGAGGAAGATTCTCCCTCTTCTGATCAGGGATCCATTTTATCAGAACATTCTGATGCAGAGGACCACTCTTATTCTCCCTTTGAGGATTCGGATGCAGAACAGTCCATTCCCTCTGTATCCCCTCCTGAGGATTTTTCCTTTGGGGAAACCTTACACACCCTGAGGGAACACTTCCATTGGGAAGGCCAAGACTTTTCAGATTCCAAGAAAAGACTTAGGGAATTTCTTTTGTTACCTCAATGCAGACCTCTGGCTATACCCCCTGTTTTGGACATACTGGATGATGTCTATTCGGAGGCTTGTCTTAACCCGGATTCTCTGCCTCCTGCACCAGTCAAACCTGATAGGTATTACAGAGTACCCAGCTCTCACCAATTTCTCTTCAAAAGCCATAATGCTGACCCTGAAACCATTTCACAAGGCCCCAAGGGATTGAAGGCCTCTACTGCCAAAAATCCACTTCCTGCAGAAAGGGAATCAAGATCTTGGAAAGGTGGGGAAAAGGTTTATACCTCGGCCACCCTAGCCATGAGGGCTTTAAATTGTCAGTTTCATATGCTTAAATATCAACAGTTCCTGTTATCACAATTGAGGAACAAAATGTCGCAACCTGAACAACAAGATTTAAAGGAGTTACAGGATATGATGCATAGTGCAGAACAAGTGGGTAAACACACCCTACAATGTGGTTATGATGCCCTAGAGGCCTCAAGTAGGCGGCAGCTACAGGATCAGTCATTCGCAGACATGCCTGGCTTAGGGAACAAAATTTACCTGATCATGTGAAAGCTAAACTTCTAGATGCTCCTTTACAAAAGGATGTGCTGTTTGGTACTAATGCTGAGGAGATACTACGGAAAATGGAAGAAAAAGCCAAATCTATGCAAACTGTCAAAGCTTTCTTACAGGTCCAACCACCACGTTTAGCAGAAATTGGCCTTCAAAAACTGGTCCTTTCCAGCCACTGACAAGCCCCAAAGAGGTAGATACAGGCGGAGGGCAGAGGGCAATCACAAGGCTCATATAGAGGCCGACAATGGCAAACTCCAGCACCAAGAGGTGGCGAAGACAGTGCACAACAATACAGGAAGCAAACCCAATGACTCCCTCATTTCCATGCCAAGCATGTCTCAGCTGGCAGCACCTTTGGGAAAACTAGCACTATTTGCAAGCAATTGGCATATTGTCACAACAGACAAATGGATCCTGGACATTATAAACAGAGGCTACAAATTTCAATTTCACACTCTTCCAAAAATGAGAGGCATGCCAAATCTGCCACAAAATCAAAGGGCAGAGGCACAACTGCAAATTTCAAAGCTCATAAGCATGCGAGCCATTCAAGAGGTTCCTACTCACCAACAAGGTCAAGGTTTTTATTCAAGACTTTTCCTGGTACCAAGGAAAGGAACCGACTGGAGACCTATTTTGGACTTATCCACCCTAAACACATTTCTAATCATACCAAAATTCAAGATGCTCACATTACAGCAGCTTCTTCCCATGCTGGGCAAGGAGTTCTGGCTGGTAACATTGGACCTCAAGGAGGCATACCTGCATGTCCCAATCAGACAAAGCTGCAGAAGATACCTCAGATTTCTTGCAGGTTCAATCCACTATCAGTTCTCTGCATTGCCCTTTGGCTTATCTACTAGTATTCACAAAGTGCCTGGCATCAGTGATTGCCTACTGCAGACTTCAAGGGATACAAATTTACCCTTATCTGGACGACTGCCTGATCCAAGCCGACAGCAAGAACATACTTCTGGAACATCTGGCATATGTGACACGGTTACTGCTTTCTCTGGGATATACAATCAACAAAGAGAAATCAAGGCTAACACCTTCCCAGAAAATAACTTTCCTGGGTGCCAACTTGGACACAAACACCCAGATGGCCTACCTTACACCAGAAAAACAAGGGCAACTATCTCAGTACTTCAAAATACTAGCAGAAAGTACCAGGCTTACTGCAAGGAAAATCCTGCAGGCTCTGGGATTCATGGCATCTTGCATTCTATTAACCCCATTTGCAAAGCTGCATATGAGGAAACTTCAATGGTACCTAAAAAACCTATGGTTTCAACACAGTCACAGTTTGGAAACAATAATACCAATAATTCCATGTTTGCAAAAGGAATTTCTATGGTGGGCCCAAGCATGTCAAGCAAACAAAGGCCTCCCATTCTGCAAGCCTCAAGCAAAACAAGTCATAACCACAGATGCCTCAGATTAACAGGTGCATTCAGGGCAATTGGTCCCTAAAAGAAAAGCACCTTCACATCAATCAAAAAGAAATGCTAGCAGTAATAAATGCAATTACAGCTTTCAAGGACTTCCTGCATCCAGGACAATTACTGATAAGAACAGACAACACCACGGTAATGTGGTACATAAACAAACAAGGAGGAACACATTCATACCCCTTGTGCAGACTAGCCATGACTCTTTGGAACTTGGCTCTGGAAAGACAAATCGAACTTCAAGCACAGTACTTGCCAGGATTGGAAAACACACTGGCAGACAATCTAAGCAGAAAAATGACAGATCCACACGAATGGAAGTTACATCCTCAGGTGTTTGCAGAAATAATCCAAGCATGGGGGAGGCCAGACATAGATCTTTTTGCCTCCCACAGGAATCATCAATTGGAAAAGTTTTGTTCAAAGACCTTTCACCCAAAGGCCTGGAGAGTGGACGCCCTTTCATTCAGTTGGACAGCATGGACAGTTTACGCATTCCCACCTCTGCCTCTTCTGCCCAAGGTGCTTTTGAAAGCAAGAACAGACAAACCGAAGATGATACTGATTGTTCCAGATTGGCCGAGGCAACACTGGTACCCACTCCTGAGGAGCCTAACACATACTCCTCCCTGGTCCCTGCCTCTAATGCCTCTTCTGCTGACTCAGCACAGCTACAAAACTCTTCACAGTCAGCTGAAAACACTCAATCTCGCTGCATGGAAAATTCCTTAACACCACAACAGAACCTACTCTCCAAGGAGGTACAGGATGTCATTTTGGAGGCCAGAAGGCCAGCTACTAGAAAATCTTACTCCGCAAAATGGAAGCGGTTTTGCTCTTGGAATGAGAAAAAAGGCCAGGACCATAGAAAACTGAACTTGCCTCAGGTATTACAGTACCTAGCGGAGCTATTGAACAGTGGACTTTCTTTTTCTTCCATAAAATCCATGCCTCAGCCATCTCTGCAGAATTCAACACGGCTCCTCCTTTATTTTCTCACCCACTCTTACGACAGTTCCTCAGAGGGGCTAAGAACATAAGACCACCAAGGAAACAACCAATACCAGCCTGGGATCTTAATTACATACTAGAAAAATTAACATTGCCTCCTTTTGAACCAGCTGCCTCAACAGACTTGCAATATTTGTCCTGAAAGACAGCCTTCCTTCTGGCCATCACTTCAGCTCGTAGGGTTTCTGAACTTCAGGCCCTCATGGCGGTGCAGCCCTTTCTCATTTTCCATCAGGACAGGGTTTCCCTTCGTACCAACCCATCATTTATGCCTAAAGTGGTATCCAGGGTAGCTTTAAATCAAGCCATACACCTACCCACCTTTTACCCCAATCCTCAAAACAAAGGGGAAAGGCTGCTACACTCCTTAGACATCCATAGGCAGCTTCGTTATTCTTTGGACAGAACAAAGTCCTTCAGGAAATCAGAACAACTCTTTGTGTCCTATGCTGTAGGGGCTCAAGGGATGCCAGTTACAAAACAGACTATTTCAAAGTGGATAGGCCACTGCATACGGTTTTGTTACTCCTATCATGGGAAATCTGTTCCTGCGGGTATCAGATCACACTCCACCAGGGCCACAGCTACCTCTACAGCCTTCCTCAGAGGAGTTCCTACCAAAGATATTTTGGAGGCAGCCACTTGGAGTTCTGTACATACCTTCACAAAACACTACCATCTGCCTTTATATTCCAGAACAAGAGCAGGCTTCGCCACTGCTGTTTTGCAGGGCATTCTGGCTCAACCCAGTTCCTCCTAGTACCTACCACCCAGTGCATAGCTTTGGGATTCTACCCATCTGTGATTACTGCAGCTGTATGCACGATGAACATAGTACAGTTTTGTACCTACCATAAATGTAGATGTTCGAGTGCTAATACAGCTGCAGTACACCTCCTTCCCCACTTGGTAAAGGCATGAGGCCTAGCAACCTCTTCATACTACCTGACTGGGTTATCCGCTATGTTTTATTTGCTTGCTACCACTGATTTTGGATTATATTGCATTGCTTGTATATGTATATAAGCATTATTTAGGTATTGCCTTCCTTCTGGGGGCACCTGACATCTGGGGCAAGAAAGACTGAAGAACATGGCGTCGGCTGTGTCTTATATACTCTGGCCTCACTGGCGTCAGAAGAGAAAGCGACAACAACCGGACCAAGACTTTGGAATTCGGCCGACCGAGGGACCGCCTGACGGCAGAGAACCCATCTGTGATTACTGCAGCTGTATTAGCACTCGAACATCTACATTTATGGTAGGTACAAAACTGTACTTTTCCCTGTGTGTGGGATGCCAATAGCATAGGTGACAGTCTTGGCCAAACTATTCTAGTCATCAGCCTTATACTGTGACCTGGTATAGCCCTCTTACAGGAGCCTCTGTATGTAATATTTATGGAAGATGTCCAGAAAAATCTTGGACTCCCCCTAATACCACATCTGTGCTCTAAAAGGAGCACAACCCTCACATTTTCCTGTCATAATCGTCTTACCTTCAAAGATCTCATGGAAGGTGGCAGAGAATTGGTGCCCAAAAGAGTTAGCATGTGTCCCATCCTTTATACGATGATGGGTACTGACAAACATCTCTTTTGTCAGAGAAATGGCAAAATAATAAAATATAAGCAATGCATTATTCTGCCTCAAGAGACACATTAAGGTGTGAAACATAGCAGTCTTCCATTCCTCTATTTCCTGTTGAGAATGCATGCACAACAGTGACTCGATCTTCAGGTGTTTAAAGATTGCATGACAATTTTCTCAAGCCTGGAATCATAGGCTTTCCACATGCACACTGCAGAGGCTCAGGAATGTCCATTGTGTAGTAATCTTCATGATATTTGTCATATTTGCTCATGTCACAAAATGACCAATTTAGAAACTTTAAAGAGAAGGACTCTAATTAGAATTACCACCAGACATGTTAATCTACACAATGGCAGGCAAAGAGACACATCAAGCTAATTATGAAGCTTTAGAGCACAGACTTCTAGACAGTGTGGTAATTCATCCACTGCACTTCCTGGCAGAACCAACTCTTATTCACTTCTGCAAATGATGACAACTGTGCCCTTTCCTTTCTACATTGATATTTGGTTTGCCTATGAGTATGCAAAAGCTGGCATTGTCTTTCCACACGTGTGTATGTATACATATATATATATATATATATATATATATATATATATATATATATACACACACACACACACACACACACACACACACACACACACACACACACACATACACACACACACACACATATATATATATATATATATATACTATTTATTTTTTGTCTCTTGGAGATGTCTCATACTGTTGCGTAAAACAGCTCCAACAAGTGACTGTGGCGACCCTAACATTACTCACAGATTTACTTAGCCTGGAAGCAGGCATTCCATTATGTTTAAATATACAGTGGGTGCAGCCTCATAGAACAGCATTAAAACCTTTATGAATTGCTATGCCATCTTGTTCTGCCTCGTTAACAGACATGGCTCCCCATTATTCATGTCCTTGACATATAGAACGGCTCACCCTGTTGTTCCATCTGGCTACATTGTGCTGCTGTGTTTTCTGAATCACACACTCCCTGCATGTGACTGGTCTTCATGCAAATTCACTCACTATGAAGCTGTAAAATTTTTGAATCTGTTACTGTGTCAATGATTATAATTCTCTACATGTACTGTAATGATATTTTTAAATGTTATTTATATAATTAGGTCATTGTTTTATACATTAGGCTATTATTTGTAATGTTTAGATTTTTTGCTTTTTACCTAGTACTTGATACAGGTGGTACACACATGCAAAATATTGATGCAGATACTATATGTATTAAATGCTAGTGTCAAATATATGTATTGATTCTGACATTTGTGTCGCTTGTCTTACACATATTTATGCATGCATATTTTATATATACAGACACAGATGCATGCACACACACACACACACACACACACACACACACACACACACACACACACACACACACACACACACATGCATAAACATACATATATAGTGACAGTTATTTTGTACATTGAAGTTATCGTATGTATAGCATATTATATATAACAATATTTATTTAGTGATTGATTTTGCTGTCTTAGTTCTGTTTGCTAAAATGTAGTAGTTCCAAATTGGTTGTTCCTTTACGTAGTTGAGAACTTAGAATTTTTTGTTTTTACATTTGACAGCTATGAAGTGTTCCAGGTGAACAGGCTATGCAGAGATCTATATGTTTTTCTAAGTGGGAAAAAAGCTTGTAATATGAATTCATAGGAAAACTTATTCTTCAGATTAAAATGCAACAATTGCTGCTCATGTGACCGTTGTTTCTGGATGGATGAAAGTCCATTCCTTGATGTGTTGTGTAATCAAGGTGACTTACAACAAGGACACAGACTGCATTGCAGACTCTTCCAGCATTTTTCCTTCATGCTTTAGGGATAACCTTGGAGTTAGTGCATATTAAGCATTTCGCATATAACTCCACACTGCATCAGCTTTCTGACTTAGTATGTCAGCATTTTATTATACACTGTAATGGAACATTATGAAACAGTAAAAGGTACATCTATCAAGAAATTCTACTTCTTCTTCTTTATGCATAAGAATTTAAGGTGAAGGTTAGTTTCATACATAAAGAAATCAAAGGGTCTTGCATATTATATATTGTATATTGTTCAAGTGCAGATATTCTTTTTAGGATTTTTGACGACTTGTTAAAAAACAAGTTTTTATGTGCAGGCAACTTGAAATAATACTGTAATCAAAATGTGAGAAATAGTTTGCAAAAATGTAACGGTATATGTCTGTTAGTTTTTGATGAATAAAGACAAAACATGACTATAACATAAAACTGAGAAGTACTGATTTGTTACTGCATATTGTGGGCCTCTTTGAAGAAGTTGCAGCATTTGCCTCATGACAGACTTGGTTCAATAACTCAATAATATACTCATGAAACTCATTACTGTGCTGGCTGTTGGTTTCCACATCTCGTGTTTTTGACCTCTGCTAACTACAAATGAGATATTGACTCAGAAGGTGCAGTTAATTGGTTTTTCTTTGTATGTTTAATGAATTTTCATCTTAAGGATTTCATTGCTGGACAGTAGCTCTTTGGTTACATGTTATTGTTAGCAGGCAAATTTTATTTAAAATAGCTTAAGTGAAAATAGCCATCTCGTGTACTAGTTCTGTCTTGGGAAATCCTTTCACTAATGGATGCTGCTTACTATGAACATCTAGACTGTTTGCAGAAGAGTTATGCTAACTCTGTCATATGAAGAAAAGCTATGGGTTAGGTGTTTTACATGGCCATTTGATGTTTTCTTTCTTCTGGGAGTTTTCTTTCTGTTTAGAAAACGGGATGCATATGCATTTTACTGGGTACTGGGGATGGCATAAAGCCTTTCTTCATTGTAGTGCTGGAAGAAAGTCAAAGAAATAACACACTAAATTATATGCCGTGTTTGACTTTCTTGCTGCAAGAAATTAGTTCCATGTTAATATTCCTGATAAATGATCCAGATTCTGTCCTTCTGTTAGTGTGACGTGTATCCTGTAATTTGCATTTTTTTATCATTTTAAGTTCAGTGGTCATGCTTAGTATGGTATGTCTTGCAGTAGGTTTTCTTTAAGTTAAAAATATTGCAATACTCAGTAACTTCAGCAAGCATGTAAATGGCTGATAAAGTACATTAGTATTCTATTATGAGTTATGTTTCGCAAATGGCTGATCAGCATTATAGTGACCTTCAGTCACATTAAACGTAATAGTGTCTTGGCATACTGAGAAACAAATGGAATGTTATTCAAAGGTGTAACTCAGCCCACTCTGATATGCAGTTTTTCCATTTATTTAGATGTAAGTATTAGCTCATCTTCGTATACCACATCAGATGCTGTGAAATATAATAATAATGGTTGAACATACAACAAAACATACAACAAAATGTTGCTGTAAGCATGATGACAACATGAATGATTGCAAACACAAATCCCCAAAACTAAACCAACCGCAAAAAGAAATAAACAGCATCCTCTCATGACAGGTACCTTAAATAAAAAAATAAAAACAATTAAGAAAAGACAGTAAACCACAATTTTGTCTGTATACTAGTAACCCTGAACCACCTTACTCATGTGTGCTAATTCTAACCTTAGTACCTCTCAACTGTACAGATTTTTGCATAATGTCCACATTTTTGACTCAAATTTCTGGGCTATTTTTCATAAAATTTTGGTTTTCTGGCAAATTAGTGGCAAATCATTAAAGACTGAAGTTAGAAAATAATGACAGATATTTAAATTTCAGACTTCATGCCATTCAGAAAATTTGTGCTAATACAAAACCTGTTATTCTACCAACTTTCTAAGTTTGTAAGAGCAATATTTAGAAATTGCCCTATTTTTGGGTCTTTGTCCTACTTTTATTTATGGCTTTGTCCAGATTTCTTTTTCTATGAGATTGAGAGGTATGGCCTAAGCCTTACCTTGCTCCCTAACCCAGCCTAGGTCACTAAATGCCCTTCCATAACATTACCACTAAAAAAAGACAAACAAGCACATACCACACCTACTGATACACAAGCACAACATTAAAGCTATCTGCTTCCTTAGCACTTTCTCTAACCCTATCCCATGAACACTCACAGACACGAAGCCTCAATGTCGAAACTAAAAGTTTTGGCATCACTAGTCTTCCTGCCTTCCAGTACTCAACCATGTGTGACACCAGGAATGGCATTTGTCCAGTGGTACACTCGACTGACAAAACGACAGCCATGTTGTGCAGCTACAGGTATATCAGATGTTATTTTTATAGAAATCATTGGTGCAAAGCGGGATACTATACTAATTGCCTATGTTATGCGTAACAAATAAGGTGTATTTTCTGCAGTGTTTATGTAATAGAAAGACTATAATATACACATGAAATATACTGCTTCTTGTATGATATGTTGACACAAGCTAGATTCTGTAGCGGTATGTTGATTGTAGCAGGGCAAGAGCACAGAATGCAATACACCACCACCACCACCATCACCACTGGTCAAAAGCAGCATATTTGTAGAGTATGAAATTAAGTCCTCTTGCACCCTGCCTATATCCTCTAACTTACATATGGCACCCTCATGTTAGTACCATAGTGAGGAAAGGAGAAAATTCCCCAAACCTTGCACACACAGGAATGCCTCAATATACAGTTAAAATAGTAAAACTTTTGTGGAAATAGAAGTAATAGTAACATTGAAAAAATGGCATTAAGCATATAACACCTGACGAAATTTCCCTTAAGAACTAATAGGGAAGCTAACTAGAGTACTTTTAGGTCCCAATCAATCTCTACATGGGAATGTAGCTGAGACCTGCAAATGACTAATAACAAATTATTGAGGGCCACTAAAGGCATCCTATAGGAAACCCAGAAAATCTGTTGTAGCTACACTGCACATGCTCTGCTATATACAAAACATAACACTGAAATAAGATGAAATAATTCATAAAGAGATGCAGCACTTACAAACATCAGGGACAGGTATTTTGCTGATATTTTATATTTAGCAAAGACCAAGTAGGAAATCCAGCAAGGCTATAAGAGAATTTTTGATTGTAAACAGGATTTTATTTGATATAAAGAGTATGAGATAAGTTAATTGGTGCAAAAAAGTGGGTATAACACTAATAAAAATCGTTGAAATATGTATCAGTGTATAAATATCTATACTTTAGATGTAAGAGCATTACAAGCAAATGTTGTGAAACAAAACAGGCAGAGAGGAGGACAGACTCAGAGAAGGTAGCAAGGCCTTATACAGATTTAGGTGGGTAAGTTTCATGTCATGTGAAGAACCAAATGCTAGAACAAAAGATGTGGATGGATTTGGCATAATGGTTAAGGTCCTCACCTTATAAGCATAACATGAAGGGTTTGTTTCTGACCCTGGGTTATTGGCTAAGCTTAAAATAGCCTTCCAAGGTAATTAGCCTAGAATTTGCCTATGACCCTATTTCATTTATCCAGACAGGACCCTTAAGTAATTAAAAGCCCAACAAGTGAGTAGTTTAGGTAATATGGTTGAGTAAAATAAAATTATTTGCCTAAATCTATGTCATGGAGATAAATGCAGTGTAACAAGTATTGTAGAGGAGGCCCTGGAGAATGGATTTTTTTTTCCTAGCATGAAATGATTATGTTCAAACCAGAGACCAACTAAAAAAAAAATTGTGAAAGGCAGATTTAGGAGAGAGGCAGGTATATCTCATCACATACCACATTGCTACTTCAAATATATAGGACAGTGCTGAGATATGTTGCTTGAAGGTCAGAAGTTAAATTAGTTCTTGCTTGGGGCATAAACCTGGCGGGAAAACCATATCACTGCTGCTGACAACCTTTAACACAAAGCATTACTTGTTTCTAATTTATGTGACTGATGGAAAAGTGCTCCTATTATTTGCCTTTGCTTTGGGAGTAGAATTGCTACTTGTACCGAGATGGGCTTCTGCGAAAAGTGAAGGAATAATGTTTGAATCTGTTCCTTGCTTTTAAATGTCTACTGCTATATTTAACTGGTAGCACATTTAGAAGGTGCATATTGCATTAGAGTATGTAAGTAACTTAGGTAGCACAGTGATTTCAGTGATTAAGATTTCGATGTTCTGTCCTAAATCTCACTACCCCTGCACAGGTTGTATATTCTCAATGTGTCTGCAAAAGTTTTCTGTGGGTACTACTGTCCCCATCCCACAAATTGGTTGTTTTATTTATGCATTTAGCATTTTCTTTGGGGTCTAGATCTGTAAAGTGGACTTACCAGGTTAATAAACCTTGGAGAGAACAAAATGAGAAATGTGTTGCATGGCAGTAGTAGTTATTTAGAGGTAATTTTAAAAAAAAAATGAACAAATATTTATGCCTGTGCATGCTGTCACAGGTCTGAGTCTATAAAATAAAAGTCTCCATTTTTTTAAATGTTCATTCCCCCCTCCCCAGCTGAACCCCATCAAAAATGATTACTTAAATGGCTGATACTGGTGGTGAAACTGAGTCCAAAGTCTGAACCTGGGCCTTGATCTTACAGTGGACCCAGATTAACCTTTCCAAATTATGCTCTACCTCCCTTCTCTCTCTCTGTCTGTCTCTCTGTCTGTCTGTCTCTCTCTCTCTATTCCTTGCCATTAATTTTATGGGCTGGTATTACAGTATTGCTTTCCTACACGAATGGTAAACTGAATGAAAACTTGCCTCTGTCACTTGTCTCATCCCTCTTTGGGCCACAAATAAACATCTGAATTCTTCAGCATATGTCTTCCCTAATTCCATACTTGAGTCAGAAATAATCAGAATTCCACCTGCACCACCATGCATCAGCTGTTCCACTCCTTACTCTTATCCAAACAAATACATTCCTGCTTCACGGCTGTGTCCATAGTTATGTTCAGTGCATTCACAGTAACTTTCCTTGGTCCTTGTCTGTTAAAATCACAATAATATGCCTTGGTTTAGTGTGTAAACACTACCCTGAACATTTTTAATAAATAAGAAACATCATAGTTTTTATAGCTATTCAATGGTCAAGTGTTTATGGCAGGCTGGCTCACCCCCAGCTAAGGTTCTAAACTTCCACAACACATTCTGCATGATTTTGTATTTGAAGGTCAGGCTTTGTTTTATAAAAAGGGAAAAAAATAAATAAAACACACACACACACACACACACACACACACACACACACACACACACACACACACACACACACACACACATATAAATAAATATTTATATCTATAGATGTATGTGTGTGTGTGTGTGTGTGTGTGTGTGTGTGTGTGTGTGTGTGTGTGTGTGTGTGTGTGTATATATATATATATATATATATATATATATATATATATATATATATATATATATATATACCCCAACTTAACTTAACTCCTACTCCTTCATTTCTTTCCTTCCACACTAGCTCTCCTCAGCTTAGTATTATGCCTACTTGCACAATATCTGTATAAACATTCCTTCCTTCTTTGACACTCCTGCCTGACTGTTACAGATCTTCTCTCATGCAATCCATCCACCTCTTTGCTGGATGTCATTGTTTCCTCTTAACTACTTCCTGTCTGTCCCAAATCTTCTTCACCAGATTGTCTTCTGTTTTTCTGCACAAGACCCAAAGCACCATAATCTGTTCTCTTTGACCATTTTTGCAATTAGTGCTACTTTGGCTTCTGCTGTTATGTTCTCATATCTTCATCTGTCCCACAGTGGTAATCCAATCATCCATCTCAGGCACTTCTTCTCCATCATCTGTAGCTTCCACAACTGCTCTGCCTTTACTGCCCAGGTTTCCATACCATACAGAAGTGCTGGTCGCACCACTGTTTTGTAAACCTTATTTTTCAGCTTCTTTGGCATTCTTCTGTAATATACAACACCTGACACTCTGTACCAATTGGCTGCAGCCCCTCTAATTCTTGCTTTGACTGCCTCATTCAGACTTCCCATCTGCTCAACCACCCTTCCCAGATACAAGAAGCTATTAACCTGTTCCACTATTTTCCCTTCTATGTCAATTTTCCCCTTCTGAACTCCACCAGTTGCTGTCATTTCAACTGTCTTGTCTGTACTCTGTTTCATCCCATGTGCCTTCAGTTATGCATTCCATTCCCATATCATTTGCTGAAGGTTTTGCTCAGAGTTTGCTTGTAATGCCACATCATCTGAATACAGCAAATTTGTCTGTCTCCTCCGACCTCTTTGCCAATGTAGTCCATCACCAGGATGAATAGCAGTGGACTCAGAGATGAACCATGATACACACCCATTCCCACTGGAAATCCCACTGTGAGACCAAACACCCTTTGTACTCGAGTCATTGGGTCCTTATAGATACCTTGCAATAATTCTACAGGACTGCCCAAATCAGCTTTCTTGGACTTTGTCATATGCTTTCTCCAAGTCTAGGAATGTCCAGTTGGACTCTTTCCTCATCTCTAGCTTCTTCTAAAGTATATGTCTCACTGCAAACATTGGCTCAGTCGTGCTGCATCCTGATCTGAATCTGGAGTGCTCTTCTCCCATCTTACTACTACTCTGCATATGCATTTATCAATCACTATTTACAGGACTTTCATGCAATGTGACAGAAATTTGATACTTCAGTACTGCCCACAGCTGTAAATGTCCTGTTACTCTTGAACACTGGCATTAGTATGCTTATTCTGCAGTCATCTGGGATACGCCTTCCTCTTCACACTACTATGAGTACCCTCAGGAACCATTTCTCCCCATCTCACCCATCATCTTTATCAGAGCTGCTCTAACTTAATCTGAACCTGCTGCTTTCCCTGACTTCATTTTTCTTAGTTCTGTTCTTACTTCTTCAATGGTGAGCTCCTCCTCTTTACTCATCATAGGCTGTGTCAGCAACAGTACAGCTTCTGTGAAGTTTCCTTCATTCAGAAGCTGCTGGAAGTACTCCTTCCATCTGCATTTGATGTTGTGTGTACTGGTGAGCAGGTTGTTGCTGGCATTCCTTATGAAGGGTGTCTGACTATCTTCTTTATCTTTCTGTCTTTGTCTAGCAGCCTCTTTGTACCATCTACTGACTGTCTTTCCATAAGCTGGTAGAGATCCTCTGATTCCTTGTTCTTTGCTATTGCAACTCCTTTCTTAGCTTCTTTGTTAGCCAGCCAGTATTCCTTCCTAGTCTGGTCTGTCTTTTCTATTTCTCACTTCTTCCTACAAGCCTTCTTTCTTTTGATGACTTCCTGGAGTTGTTCATTCCATGACCAGCTTTCCTTAAATACCTTATTTCCATACCTAGCTCAGCTACATATCTACTCCATAGTCCTCATGCATGCAGCTCTGCCATTCTTCATCTCCACCTATTTCCTCTTCTTCTTGAGGTGCTGCGGCCCTGAGTAATTCTTTGAACTGTTGTGCTTTCTCTTCAGTCAGTTTCTAGGTCTTCATTCTGGTCTTTGTTGACCTTAGAGCTTTATCTGACCATTGCTTGCAGCTGATTGTGGAAACCAGTGCTTTATGCTGTGAGCTGACTGTTTCACTGGGGTGACTTTTCAATCACTGATTCTACCCTAGTGTCCCTTCCTTAATAGGGGAAGTCTACCTGAGTTGCATGTTGGCCACTCATGTATGTGATTTGTGGCTGTCTCTCTTTCTGAACCATGTGTTGGCTACTATCAAGCCATTTGCCAGACAGAAGTCTAGAGTGGCCTCTCCTTCTTTCTTCCTACTGCCCCACCCATGTGGATCCAGGCAGTCCTCATATCCTGTTCTGCCTGTTCCGATATGTGCATTCATGTCACCCATTATCAACACATATTCCTCTTGTCCTGCTAAATCTAGTAGGTCCTGCAACTGCTGTCTGAATGCCCTCTTTTCCTCACTGTCACAACCCTGCTGTGGGACATAGGCTGAGATTATGAGTACTGTCCTGTCATTAGGCTGGAGTCTGACTGTCATGAGTCAGTAATTTTGATGATATCTCTCACTGTCTTCAGAAACCTCTCCCTCACTAGAATTCCTACACCACCTCTGACCTGTTCTCCTCCTGAGTAGTAGACTCTGGATCCCAAGCCAGCTTTGCCAAGTGGCTATGCTGAACTGTGCTTCTATCTTGTCATGTGGCTATATAGGATGTCCGGCCTCCTCCTTACCATCATGTTAGCCACTCCAAACTGCATCCTGTCAGTGAACCAACCAACACTGAGTGTACCATTTCTTAGTTCATGTTTGGCAGGTTGATTGGTTTTCTGTCCATTCCTTGCTCAACAGAGCTATCCCAAGCTAGACAACTGGACACCAGCCAGCCAGTAGCTTATTAACCCAGGGCTGCTGGGCTTTATGGTAGGCACACACTGCCCAACAGAGGCATATACACCCACTCAGCATGTTTTTCATAGAAAAGACCTTAACCATTATGCCAAATGGTCTCTCAAATAAAATCATCAAGAATGACGGTATCGAACTCTGGAACTTGCCACCCTACAGGATCCATGTTGCAGCTTGTTCCTGGGTCTACAGTGGTAAGAAGTTTGGGGATTAGGTATATTTTCTGTTTTTTTTTTCTTTCAGTAAGCTGCCATGGGTATTGCTAGATTCAGAGTGATGATGTGATTGTAAACCTCTGCACACACACATGCGTGCACACACACACACACACACACACACACACACACACACACACACACACACACACAATGGGTCTATCTGAAAATATCAGACCCTAAGAAGATCAAAAACAACATAGTCGAGATGAAATCAGCAAAAACTCATTTCAGTGAAGGACCAGCTCGGTGAATGTATTCCCAGGGTAAGTAACCTATCAGCCAATAAGTTGAACATTGTCCTTCTACCAACTGTAGTGCAATCTTGGACTTGGTATATTTAGTTGGGAGGATGGGGGGGTGGGTTAGGGATTGTGCAGTTTTGTTTTCATGATGTTTGGTGTTAGTGGTTACTTACCCTGGAAAGATATTCTTTGATTCGGTCTTTCTTTGATATGAGTTTTCTCTGAGTTTGTCTCGATGATGTCTTCTTCGATCTTCTGGGGTTTTGATGGTGTGAAGTAGACCCATAGATACACACACACACACACACACACACACACACACACACACACACACATACACACACACACACACATACACAGTCACACATGGTACCACACACACACACACATACACACACAAAGACATACGAGGCTCTGGTCCAAAAATACCAAAACAGCAGAGGCCACCAAACACACACACACACACACACACACACACACACACACACACAGCTTCAACCTATGCAAATCATCGATGTAAAAACACTGAAAATGCCAACATATAAAACCATGTGAAATTCATAGCAAAAAAACAGGTATGTGGATATGCATGCTTAATGTCATAACTGTAACACTATTTCACACCTCTGAGTTTTTACTCTTTGTTGTTCTGTGTTTCTGATACTGAAGTCTGTGAGCTGCCCAAAATGAATGACAGAAAACAATTTTGTCTGACTGTCTTCATACAGCTGAAGCAGTTATTGTAGTCAGTCTGTGATCTGATGGGATCAAACAGCATGACTTATGGCTGCATCAGTTATACACAATGTAAAGAAATGCAGAAAAACTCTTCAAAGATACATTCCAGACCGTGGAACAGGGTATGGACAGCTGCTATATTTGTCCCATATGTACACTTCACAGTAAAATATTAATGAATACACAGAGACCAGAGCTGTGACTGAATCAGTCTTCAACTTAGAGCAACTGCTGTTCTAGCAGAATGCCCCGCCTATATGCATGCACGCTCACATCAGCCTGCTTTAGTTTACACTTATGCTAGAGATGAGGTAACTGAACTATGATGGAAAAACTATCCTGTGATTAGTTCTAAAAATAAAACTTGGTTTTAAAGTTAAGATTCCAAAATGCAGAACTGTACAGAGACAGTTTAAACCACCTTACAGGACAGTGAGTACATTCCAGACAGAATTGTTACACTTGCGATCAGCATAAACTTTGATATGCTCAGATGAAGCTTCATGTTGGATATGCAACATGTTTAAAATGCCACAGTAATAGAATGAAATTGTGATCCACATATGTATAAATAGACTCTTCCAAAAGGCACAAAAAGGCCATAGTGTTCTTTGTAACACATTCCTGATGTCTCAGACTATTTACTGAACATGCTGAAATAAAAAAAAAATTATTATAACCACAGACATCAAAATCTGTTGGCTGATTTAGCAAAACTAACAAATCATAAAATTCAGAAATCAGTGCATAGATAACTTAGAAAGGCATTGCTGAAAGACTGTGTCACTATAGAATTATGAAAACCTGTTTGCTTATGCAGTCATAAGAATACTCAGTTCCTAAAGGAACAAAATGTCCAATCTCCTCATTAGATCTCTCTTGGCCCACCTTTCTGTGTTTCAAAAGCTACCTATCCAGTAGGTAAATAGTCTGTAAAATGGCGCTCCAGCCTGTCTCCATACCTCCCAGTTACCACCAGTGTGCCACAAGGCTGTATCCTTGGTCCCCTCCTCTTTAAAATTCTCACCAACACCCTCTACACAATCACACAACAGACCTCCCTAATGCAGTATGCGGATGACTCCACACTCATTTGGACATCTGACAACATGGCATACCTCCAAAACATCACTCAGGATAGCAACTGAAGCTTAGCTTTCTACCTTACAACTTCTGCTCAACTCTACTTTTTTCCCCAACCCCTCTCCCATGAAAAAAAACAAAATATAAAGTCCTCTTTTTTGATATTACAACTATTAAAGTCACTTTTCATAGCAAATCATTAGGGATGATAGTGGATGATATTCTTACATTCAACCTACATATACAAAATTGGATAAGAAAAACTCAGGAAAAACTAAGGTTGCTTTATTGAGCCAAAAAACTTTATTGCCACTGCAACTAAAACTATACTTGCCACTACTTACTGTATCTCCTCCCCACACTTCTTCATGGTGGTCCCATCCTTCAGGCATCACAAAAATCAAAACTTGAACAATGCTATAAGCAAATACCCCTTTCAGAACCCACCACTGTATAGCACTAAAAAGCCTAAATTGGTTAGAACTACCCCATCAACTAACATGCACAGCTTCTTACAACTTGTAATATTATCCAGAATCCATCTGCTTCCAGTACTAAATAACATTCTACACAACTATGTTCTCGTTCAGTCATTATGATCCAGTGATGATTAACTCCTGTCTGTCCACAAACCTATCAAATCTGCTGGGCATTATCTGTACTAGTACCATGTTGTTAAGGCCTGGAACTCCTTATCTCTATCCATCAGATTAATGCCATGCCTACCATCCTTCAAAATCATTCTGAAAGACTTCCTAGTCAAAAGTTGGCTCTGTTCTTGTTCAACAGCAGTATAAACTATATCCCTAAATGTGAACAAATACCTGTTCATACCTTACATCTCCTTACTCTCCCTACTTCACTCATTTCCTTACTTCTATCAATTTCTCTCCCTGGCTTTCTCTCTAAATATACCATAAACCTGATTTTCTCTCACTTTGTTTTGCAATTCCTGTTTGCATTATACTAACTTAACTTTCATTTCTGTATAAACTGGCTAAAATTTCTCAAATTATTAAATCATTGTCATATAACTTGTATCTGTTCTTGACGAATGTTTTCATATTATGTCTAATTTGGTATAATTATTTAAACTGTATTTGTTTTGGGTTTTTTTTGTATTATTTTCTTCTTCTTCTTCTTTCGGCTGCTGCTGTTAGGGGTCGCCACAGCAGATCATCTGTTTCAATTTCTTCCTGTCCTCTGCATCTTGCTCTGTCACACCAACCACCTGCATGTCCTCTCTCACCACATCCATAAACCTTATCTTAGGCCTTCCTCTTTTCCTGTTACCTGGCGGCTTCATCCTTAGCATTTTTTCCCAATATACTTTGCATCCCTCCTCAGCAAATGTCCAAACCAATGTATTCTTGCCTCTCTGGCTTTGTCTCCAAACCTTCCAACCTGGGCTGACCCTCTAATATACTTATTCTTAATCCTGTCCACTCTCGTCACACCCAGTGCAAATCTTAACATCTTTAACTCTGCCACGCCCAGCTCTGATTCCTGCCTTTTTGTCAATGCCACTGTCTCCAACCCATATAACATAGCTGGTTTCACTACCCTCTTGTAGACCTTCCCTTTCACTTTTACTGGTACTCATCTGTCACAAATCACTCCTGACACTCTTCTCCACCCACTCCATCCTGCCTGTACTCTCTTCTTCACCTCTCTTTCACACTCACCATTACTCTGAACTGTTGATCCCAAGTATTTAAACTCATCCACCTTTGCCACCTCTACTCCCTGCATCCTCACCATTCCTCTATCCTCCCTCTCATTCACACACATATATTCTGTCTTAGTCCTGCTGACCTTCATTCCTCTTCTCTCTAGAGCATATCTCCACCTCTCCAGTGTCTCCTCCACCTGTTCCCTACTCTCACTACAGATCACAATGTCATCTGCAAACATCATAGTCCACGGGGACTCCTGTCTGAACTCGTCTGTCATCCTGTCCATCACCATTGCAAATAAGAAAGGGCTCAGAGCTGATCCTTGATGTAATCCCACCTCCACCTTAAACGCATCCATCACTCCCACCGCAGACCTCACCACTGTCACACTATCCTCGTACATATCCTGTACCACTCTTACATACTTCTCTGACACTCCTGACTTCCTCATACAATTCCACAACTCCTCTCTAGGCACCCTAATATTTAATAATTAAATAAATAAAATGCCATGATAAGAAACAAAACACATACTACCTGCATTTTAGTTGTCCCTGAGTTCTTTGAATGTCTGTGCATTTGCCTTAATATTTACTATGTCCATTGTGAAATGTATAATTTCATGATAAAAAAATATGAAGTTTGCAATCACTAAATATTAATGCATACTACATTTGAAAACTTATTTTTAGAAAATTCAAATTAGTAAAAATGTTTTAGTCTGTTGGCTAACTAACTACTGCCAGTATTTGAACAGTGTCTCGAATTTGCAGCAGCTGTTTCCCATTTCTTTTTGGCTCTAATGTTGACTTAAAAGAGAAGAAATTGTACTCTTACATGGAAAATTTGAAATTCTGCAAAAGGACTGCCAGCTGCACCATACAGCCTGAACCCCAGATTGAATAAAGCCAAAAATATCTATAGGAGCCAATCCTGAAAACTGTAGAGGCTGAGGCTTTCTGTGGGGTTTTAAGAGGGCTTCATGGAGGGGTAAGTTAAAATGCAGGAATGATCACACAAACAGTAAAGGGAAACAGTTATAAATACCAGGACTCATAAATGTGAGCCCAGAATAACAAAACTGATTGTGTGAAATGGGGACTTAAATATTCTGTTTGAGATTGCCGTATCTCACAACATTTCCTTTTCTCAGCAGGAAGACAGTCTTGGAGTTAATATATATATATATATATATATATATATATATATATATATATATATATATATATATATAAGTAGTAGATGGGGGAGAAGGTGGGTGCAGGAGAGCTCGACCCCCAACAAAAATAACTTTAAAGGAGAACAATGATTGTCAGCATTCATTGTTCTCTTTTAGTTTCACTGTTATTTTTTGTCTTAATTTTGGGGCTCTCAATTATGGATCTTAAAAATGCAGCAAGGAGCAAGCCAGTGACAACTTTAAGCTGTGCTGCAGGGGTGTATATTCTCAATTTTGCTACTGTGACACAATGCTATACACTAAAAACAATTGCTTTTGCAGCTCAGTAAATGCTGAAAATCAGAATATACAGCTAAAAATGATACAGTTGAGGTGAACTTTTCAGCCAGGATTTACTGAGTTGCTGAAGTGCTATTTTTTTTCCTCAAATATTTTTTTTTTATTTTCAATTAAAATAACATTTACATAATATTTTTAAACATCATTTTAAACAACTATATACAATATTTACAATAACCTGACTTTCAGTTGTATACACTGTATGTTATTAAATATAGAATTAACAGATCAGTTGTCAGAGATACAATATTGATTATTGCAGAGTGTCCAACAAAGATATAACTTTCTTTCAAGGATTATTTACCAATGGCCTGGGATACATTCGTAGTTCTTTGATTTTTATTTCCATCAATGCAGTTCTCTTCAGTAAAGTGAAGAATTCTTCCAAGGTCGGGGGTGTATTTGAATTCCACCTTCTGGTTACGCATTTCCTAGATATAGCAAGTATTGTCCATAACAAATACATATTTGTCTTATTCAGGTAGGGATTTTCATTTACATTTAGAATTATCAATACTTTAGTTAACGTAAAGGATTCATTAAATAAAGCTAGTAAAAATGATTGATTCCATTCCAATATGATTTAATTTTATTACATTCATAAAAAATATGAATCCAGTCTGCTTTATTTGACTTTTCACACCTCCAGCAAAAAACATTTGTAGTAGTACTGATCAAACCATTTGTAGTAGTGCTGATCAACCCATTTGTAGTAGTAGTGATCAAACCATTTGTAGTAGTACTGATCAAACCATTTGTAGTAGCACTGATCAAACCATTTGTAGTAGCACTGATCAAACCATTTGTAGTAGCACTGATCAAACCATTTGTAGTAGTACTGATCAACCCATTTGTAGTAGCACTGATCAAACCATTTGTAGTAGTACTGATCAACCCATCTGTAGTAGTACTGATCAACCCATTTGTAGTAGCACTGATCAAACCATTTGTAGTAGTACTGATCAAACCATTTGTAGTAGCACTGATCAAACCATTTATAGTAGCACTGATCAAACCATTTGTAGTAGCACTGATCAAACCATTTGTAGTAGTACTAATCAACCCATTTGTAGTAGCACTGATCAAACCATTTGTAGTAGTAGTGATCAAACCATTTGCAGTAGTACTGATCAAACCATTTGTAGTAGCACTGATCAAACCATTTGTAGTAGCACTGATCAACCCATTTGTAGTAGTACTGATCAACCCATTTGTAGTAGCACTGATCAAACCATTTGTAGTAGCACTGATCAAACCATTTGTAGTAGTACTGATCAAACCATTTGCAGTAGTGCTGATCAAACCATTTGTAGTAGTATTGATCAAACCATTTGTAGTAGTACTGATCAAACCATTTGCAGTAGTGCTGATCAAACCATTTGTAGTAGTACTGATCAAACCATTTGCAGTAGTGCTGATCAAACCATTTGTAGTAGTACTGATCAAACCATTTGTAGTAGTACTGATCAAACCATTTGTAGTAGTACTGATCAAACCATTTGCAGTAGTGCTGATCAAACCATTTGTAGTAGTACTGATCAAACCATTTGCAGTAGTGCTGATCAAACCATTTGTAGTAGTGCTGATCAAACCATTTGTAGTAGTACTGATCAAACCATTTGTAGTAGTACTGATCAAACCATTTGCAGTAGTACTGATCAAACCATTTGTAGTAGTACTGATCAAACCATTTGTAGTAGTACTGATCAAACCATTTGCAGTAGTGCTGATCAAACCATTTGTAGTAGTACTGATCAAACCATTTGCAGTAGTGCTGATCAAACCATTTGTAGTAGCACTGATCAAACCATTTGTAGTAGTACTGATCAAACCATTTGCAGTAGTGCTGATCAAACCATTTGTAGTAGTACTGATCAAACCATTTGTAGTAGTACTGATCAAAGCATTTGTAGAAGTACTGATCAAACCATTTGCAGTAGTACTAAGCTTTTTAATTCTGTCTGGTGTTAAACATGCTCTATGTAAGTATTTCCAGTTAAATATTTTCCAGTACTGTGTGTTAGAGGTGTAATTAACTGATAGTAAGATGTTAGGTTTAATTTCTTCTGTTAACTGCAATGACTGACCTTTTGTTAAGAACTCCAGTATGATGGTTTGGGAATTGTTTGTATGTTATTAACTCTTTATATAGATTTGAAATGGAATTTTTCTTTTCACAACTATTATATATAAATTCATACAGAAAACTTATTAGATTTTGAATGTCTTTAATTGAGGAATTATTAATTAATCTGCACAAATCTTGAATGTACATTAGAATGCTTTGTAAGGTTAACCAGTCCTACCTGTGTTGAAATATTGTAAGCAGTTTTTATCATATATATATCTCAAACATTTAATTCATTTACACATTGAAACAAGCATAAGAATCCATTTTGTTGCCAGGAGGTTATTGTTTCCCTATATATTTTGTGAGAAAAGTTCTTAGTGATGGTAAATGGGCTAAAAGGACAAACCAAAGCTTTAGATCTATGTTTGCATTGATAAGTTTCCTAAAGGAATTGATGTGATGATTAATCAGTGTTGTTTTAGAAGGTTTTGTTATGTTATATTGCATGCTTATGCATAGTATGTACCAGGGTTTGTTTGATTTGTCTACTATTAAATTTTTTTAACAGATTAAATTCATTTGTTAATATAGCCATTGTTAATTCTTTCCAGTTGGCAAAATAATTTAGGTTTATCCAGTCTATTGTAGTTTTAAGTACAGATGCTTTGATATGTTTCTATTTCTGGGAAATTCAATCCTCCTTGTTTCCAGGGTCTAATGTGATGAGTTAGAGTAACTCTCTTCTTTTTGGGATACCATAAAAATTGTATTAAACATGAGTTTATTTCTTTAAGAATGCATCTTTCAGGAATTAACTATATTGCTAATGCTACATATAGTATTTTTGGCAATAAGACCATTTTTATTAATTGCAATCTGTCTTCAAAAGTTAATATAATTTTGTTCCACTTTTCTATATTTTTTTATTGTTTCAATAATGATTTTATAATTTATTAATATTGTTTTGTTTATATTTTTGCATAGCACTATTCCTAAATAATTTAGTGTTAAGTTCTTATTTTCCTATGATGGATTAATCTGTAACTTGTAGATCTTTTTTTTTATTTAAAAATAGAAATTTTGATTTTGATCTATTAAAGTGTAGACCTGAAATCTTACAAAATGTCTCCATTACTTCTTCTAGCTCTCCTAATGACTCTCTGGAGTTTGATAGGGTTAATAAAATATCATCAGCAAAAAGCATTATTTTATATATGTACTGGTCATAGACTTCTATTCTTTTTATAAGTTTTTTTTTTGTATGCAACATCATCACTCAGTACAACAGAATTTATGGAGTCATCAGGATGATCAAGTGACTTGCAAAAAACACTCATGTCAGTAAGAGCGATTCAAGAATGGTAGCAGTGTTGTGTCTGTATGGAGGAAAAAAAGACAAACAGGTTTTAAATTAGGATAGCCACAGGACTTTAGTGCAAATCTTAAAGTTATGTGGAGTCTAGATTTGTTTGTGTTGTAGTTTGGTCAGTCTGCTTGCTGTAGTGCAACGTCAGCTTGAATTATATCTCAGCATTTTCTAGGTGAGAGTTAAACCAGTGAGTGCAGGAGCTAAGTAGATAAAACAAATTATATTTGCCACTGCAGCTAATATCACAAGTGTTTTATTTTTCTGTATGCTATAAACATATTTAAAATTAAATTCTCTGCATGTGTTTTGACTTGCACCAAAGTGAGATCATATTTTTTAACCATCAGTCCAGGGACTTTCTAGAGTATTCAGCTAAGAAAATCAGGAAGGAGTTTCTTAAAGTAGTTTTACATGTTGATTAGGAAAGTGACAAAAATATTATTCTTTTAGTAAGCATACAACAACCCACCCCCACAAAAAAGTAATTCCTTTAAATTTTTAAATGATTTACCCTAGCATTGTTTGACCTCAGAAATTAAATGTTTTATTCACATGCACTCCTTTCATCCCACAGAATAGATTTTCACTTCACACAGGTAGAAGTGGGTACATGGAAACTGAATAGATAAAGATAATGTGAACCAATTAAACCCTTCTATTAGTGTAATGTGAACCAATCAAACCCTTCTATTAGTGTGTAATGTAACAGGAAAGGAACTGCAAAAAGGGATTGCACCTTGCTTCATTGGATCACCCAGGTGGACATCCCCTTGCATGTGAATTCTGAGTGACATGAAAACCAGACAAAAATAATCCAAATATCTGAATATTGCACTGCCTTTGCAGAAGTCAACACTCTGTGCTCAGTTATCCATAGTTTGCATAGCTAAGTAACTTGCTAATATAAGATGAGAAATGACCAATAAAGAAACACATAATTATGTAAGAATTGCTCAGTATCGTATTTTATGGACAGATGCAATGAACAAATACAGAAAGAAATGTATATCCTTTAATAATCCTCATACAAGATGTTTCCTATTATAGTTTCTGTAATGTTATAATATCCCTTTGTCTTTGCTTATAATCTAATAAGCACACAAACAAAGCACTTAAGTGTTAAGTGGTGCAACTGACAGCACACTCACCTATAGTACAGAAGCCTTGGGTTCTACTCCCACACCAGGTAGAACAATTGCTGACACTGCAGTGTAACATAAAGGGGTTGCTTCATGCCTGCGAATGTGTTTGTACTTTAGATGTTAAACTGAGGTCCCATCTGCTTAAGCTGGTGATTGGAGAGGTGGCTGTAAAATATGCCACAGCACCTATTGAAAAGAATAAGAGAAGGTCCCCAATGCCCTGGCCAAATTTCCCTTAGTAGTATAAATACCACCTTGGGTCTCCCCTGAAGAGAAGCTACTAACCCAGTCAACAAAGGATAAATAAATAAAAAAATTTTGTCTACCTAGACTATTACCACAAATCCAACTCCAAGAACAAAGGATTGTTATCCAAAAGCTTTGCATTAAAATTTATTTTGGCATTCTTGGAGTTGGATTCGTGATTTGTGATCTAATCTCCTGTTTGCTACTGCATCAACCATTTGTTTGTGTATTACCTTGACTATTGTCACATAACTGGATAATAATGGTCTAATATATACATTTGAAATTTGATGCGCTTGTGTTATTCATTGACATGAATTAGTTTATAGCCGTGTGCAATGCTTTGCAATGTGAAACTAATAAGAGAGAGAGAAGTAAATCAAATTATAAGTTGTTATCTTCAAACTGTTTTTCAACTTGAGTTTTCACTTCTAGAACTGAACATGATCAAGACAGAATAACTGGCAACTTAATCTACCCTCCTTGCAAAGAATATTGCTATGATGTTGCTATAGTGTCAGCAACATGGCACAGTAACCAGTCATGCTCATAGCACAGTAACCAGTCATGCTGGTGATATTTCCATATCAGCTGTAATATTTAACAGTTTCTGATTTGTTTATACTGTGAAGGTTAGACTAGATTAGATTAGATTTGATTAGATTACATTAGATTATACCTACCATAATTATTGGAGTATATTTTGATAAGTTTTACTTTTTTTATTAGCTTCATACATAAGCAACTAATTGATATATTTTTTTCTACTGAACACTGGATTTAAGTGGTTTAGAACAGTGAAATATGACATTGTTTGCACAAATATGTAAGTCTCATAAAAGTGCAGCTACTTGGGTGACATTTTTTATGAACCATATATATATTGCTTGTTATGACTGCATACTTTATTGCCTAACAAAATGTTATAATCATTATAGTGTATATACACTGCATTTAATCTCTTCTAAACTCCTCTTTATTAACTTAGCTTCTAAACTGCACAAATTATAGACTAAATGTAATGCTGTGAAAGAAATCCCAAGAGCTAATTTGAGCAAAATTTTGAATAAGTACAAGCTCTCAGCTTCATGATGTTAAAATGAGACCATGTAGAACTATATTACATTTTAAAATATTAAAAGTAACCATGAGTGTCATGGTTAGATACTGAAACATGAAAACACTTCAGAGTCTGTTCAGTTCAAATTTAACAATCAGCAGAATGCTCTAATATGAAAACTGGGACTTGCTTGATTGCTGTTTATAAAGCAATTGTAACCATCAAAAGTTAATATTTGATTTCATGGACAAGACACATGTATGCTGTGTGGGCACATACATGTTAGCCATCAGCACATGTTTCTGAAAAATAAAGATGGTAGGTCAGGTTCTGTAATACTGTATAATTCTCATTTTTTCTAGCTGCTTATGTGATCAATGACCAGCTGACTGGGGTCAAACTTTCCACACATGACTAGTCAAAATCATATTTCGTTATGCATTAAAGCAGGTCATTGAATTCATAGATAGTGTACATCATGGCCCTGACTACTCAGTAGTTAAGCTGTGTAGATCTTAATATAATTCCTAAATATGAAGCAGGTTAATGATATTCTGCAGAAGTCAGAGTTAATGCCATGCAGATGTACTGCACTTGGCATGGCCTGTGGACATTCCCTATACACACACACACACACACACACACACACACACACACGGACATGTGGCATCTGCTGTACAGTGGCATATATATATATATATATATATATATATATATATATGGGTCTATTTCATATGATCGACAGACCATTTGATCATTTTCCTCAATGTTGTGCTACCCTGAAGTTGTTATATATAGTTAGGGGGGGTGGGGGGCACAGCTCCCCACATTGGGGGGTGTGGAGACAAAGCCCCCCACCTATTTTTATTTAAAAGCATGAAAATGCAAGAATAACTACACATTTTAAACGAAAATAGGCTGTGCCCCCCACACCCCCACTAACTATATATAACAACTCCAGGGTCGCACAACATTGGGGAGGGGGGAAAATCCCTGTTAAGTGCCTTGAATACTGGTTGCCGACCAAATGGGTGTCGATCAAATGGTCTATCGATCATATGAAGTAGACCTATATATATATATATATATATATATATATATATATATATATATATATAAACATCCAATAGATAGTCTTTTTACTATAATCTACTGGATTCTCAATGCCAGTCTATGATGTCTGAAAAGTCTGGTACTGACTGCAATCTGTGTTACAGTTCTGCTATGTTCACTATACATTACTATTGCTAGGTCACACCACTATGAATAATGCTTGGGCCATATGGGAATGGTGCACATGGATAGCAGTGGGCAAGTCATGAGGCTGTTAAACTCGTTGGCCATTCATGCATATCTTACTCACTTAGCCACATGGGATCTTGTGTTTCTGGTGGTGTCAGTAGTGGGAACATTGCATCATCATTACTAGTTGAAAGGGTTTGTATATTTGGTTGTGGTAGCAGGCTAGGCTGAACTATAGAAGCATGTTCTCCCAAATTAAAGTATCTTTTTTTAATATTGTCTTTCTGTATTTCACAGAGCTTTTTGCTGAGCTGTGCTATGCTGAGTGACATACCAGGTTCCTAGGTTCATAGGTAATTACTTGGCTTATGATTCTAAAGAGTCTTTTTAAGGCTAACCAAATATATTTAGCAGGGTTTATACCCCTCATTTTGTTGGTGGTATAGCTTGGGTATGGGCGATCGAGCATTTACAGGCTTCCTCTTTCTAATAAGGACAGTGGCAAACCAGGGATAAATTTGTGATTACCCATCCACTGAGCCAAGTCATGCTTTAATAAGTGCAGGGATTAACTCTACTTCACATGGATGAGAAGCCTGTTCCAGAAGAGGAGGAGTCTCTGAGACACATATCTATCCCTCCAACATGTCTTATTTATGTTGCAGATGAAGTTTAAATCCCTAGATGGGGTGTTTCTAGTGCCATTTAGTTTGCAATTATGCAACAGGTCCATAACATGTGGATCAGAAGATACTTTATATGCCAGGCATAGATCACCTCTTAGCAGTCTGTAGGAGACCATGTATAGGGATAGGGCTTTGCAGCGGTCCATACAGGACATGTTTTCTACACCATTTATTCTTTTTGTAAGGAACCTTTGTTGATGCTCTAGTTGTTGCATATACCTGGTCAGGTACATATCAAAGAGGGCATTGTACTCAATGACCGGTCTAATGAATGCTGAGTATGATGAAGCAATGACATCTTTGAAATTAGATGCCAAACCTTTGCCTATAAGTTGTACAACATAGAATGATTTCCTTACTACAGTAGACACATGATGGTCAAAAGCCAAGTCATTGTCTACATACATTCCCAAATCCCTGACCGCAGAGTCAACTCTTAGGGGTGTATTATCAGTGCAGTGATTTCCAGGGTTGGTTTTCTTTCCAAAAGGCACTATTATGCATTTTTGGCACTGCATATTTGACAGTGGCTCTGGCACTAGTTATTAGTCTGTGTCAGGCCTTCTTTGAGGGTGTTTGTGTCTTTGGCGGATTCTATATACTACTATATATATATTCTATATACTGCATATAATTTGCAATCATTTGTGAACTTTGTCAGTGAGAGACCTTTGACTTTGGTCTTGACTTTCAGAGAAGTAGATACAAAAATGGAGTGGCCCAAGCACTGAACCCTGGGGGACACCACTAGTAATTAGCCCTTTTGGGGAGGTAGACTCACTTATCCTGACTTCTTGTAACCTATCTGTGATCTACAGGGTGGCATAGGAGTTTATACCCGTTTCATGAGCTTGTCTCCAATACCTGGGTGGGGTGTTGTGTCGATTGTTTGAACAGTTCAAGGTAGACAGTATGCACCATTTTATCCTCATCCATTGCGTTAGTGACCTTCTTAAAGAAGTCCAACAGGATGAGTAGACATGGCCTGCCCTGGATGAAACCAAACTGGTGGGATCCAGTATCTGAAGGTTTCCTATGCCATTATTTATCATGTCCTTGATTATTCTGTCCATGGCCTCACATATGAGACTTATCAGGCTTATGGGTCAGCAGCTTCCTGGATCTGTGGATGAACCAGTCTTTTGCAGAAGGATAACAGTTGCAGTCCTCCATTCATTTGGCATGAAGCCTTTTTGGAAACTGTGACTAAATAGCATTTCTAGTTGCCCTGATAGGGTATAGTTTGTGCTATTAAGGGGGCATCCTGGAATATTATCAGGTTCCATCAATGCAGTGTTTTTTGGCCTTGGACTGTGGATTGAGGACCTGTTTTCTAGAGATAGTTGGGGGGGGGCTATAGTTGGGTGTATTTCTTGAGAGGTACCCAGGTTAGAAAATGGGGTAAAATTGGAGCTGAATTTATTGGCCAGTACAATTGCTATATCCTATGACTCACTATATGTGTCTCCATTTACAAGTTTGGCACATTGTTGAATATTGCTTTTGAGGTTTTAGACATAGCTGAAGAATGTCTTGTGGTTGATTTTAGCCTGGGAGGCTACTTTATCTTCAAATTTCTCTTTAGTAGATTTAATTAACCCCCTGAGGTGTTTCTTTAGTTTGATGAGGGAGTTCTTACCTTGTTACGTATTGCATTTCCTACATTTGGCCATAATTTTATTCCTTTTGCTATACAACCTATTGATGTTGGGATTCTACCATGGTTTCTTGTTCTTTGAGTTTATCCTGTGTTTATTTCAGCTAGGTACTGCTGCCTCTGTGCAGCTATATAGATTATTGTAAATGTTGTGAATGACTCTATGTAGGCAGCAGTGTTTCTAGGTTTGGTGTGGGGGACTTGAAATTTTGCCAGAGTGTCACTTAAAAGTGGAACATTTGCCTTGTAATAATTCCAGAAAGTTCCAAGGTTACCTGGTGTCTCAGGTTTTATTTTTATTTTGAAGGAGATAGCATTCTGGTTTAACCTGACCAGTGAGGACATTACAATTGGGTGTGTAAAGTCCCCCATATTGGTGAGGACTTGGTCAAGGATATTAAGGATTTTTCCCTTTTCCTGTTTTAACCTAGCAGCTGGTATTACAGGGTTCTGGTCACTATACATATGTCCAGTTGCTACTCTGTTGCTGTAAGCTTTAAAAATCATTGAGTGAGTCATTTAGTCTAATTTGTATCTGTTCTGCTTAGCTAGCAGATTCCAGATAGGTACTGGCAGAACTCTTGCTGTGCATTATTCTACAGTCTGCATGAATTATGTGGGTGTCTGGTATGGGTTTTTAAATGCACGCCTGTCTCCATGTTTGCAGACAATGTTCCTGAATTATGACCATTATTTCTTAGGCACAATAAGATGTCTATTCATTTACACCACGGTGCCCTTCATTGGGGAGTTTCTCCTTTCCCTACTGTTGTGTGACTGTAGATTTAGTATATTTACTGAGGGCTGTGGGTGTGGGAGGTATAGGAGGGTTTATTTCACTGCAAAAGCACTAACTGAAATGTTAGCGAGTAGGCTGTATGGAAAATGAATTCTAGATGAGATGTGACTGAGGAACAGTTTAATGAATGACTATGCACTGATTGTTTATATCCCCTGGGGATATGGCTGTAGTGCAGAATAACTTTGAACTCAGACGTTTCAGTATCTCATTGAAAATGTGGTACTGCCATTAGAGTACTAGTAATGTATAAGATCGACAAATTGCTCAGAGATGTGTTATCTGTTAAGGCCTTATAATTTTTTTTCTAATGATGTTGACCATTCAGAACAGAAAATGTAGCTGTGAGGTTAGTAGTTTTGTTTGGTTGGACACAGTGCTGCACCAGGAATGAAGAGCTCTTCTAGAGAAGTTCTTGTTACTGTAATTTCAAGTGTCTAGCGCCATTTTCTGATTCAGCCATGCTATACCTTTACCTGTTTATTTAGTTATTTGTTAAGCACGTAGAAGGACTGGACAGCTGTCTCCCTTTAGCCATGATCTGGTGTCAGAGGTGAGCAGAGTTTACAGCGCAAACAACAACGTGTGTACGTGCATACAGTGAGTATACATCAATATAATAAGGTTCAATTTCATATCACAATGGTTTCAGTAACACACAAAAACATGGAGGTGAATATTTACAATGTTTTACAGTGCAATTTACATAGCATACAGAATTCATATATTACTCATTAGTTTGTTACCCCTTGTAGAGTTTTAAGGAGTCATTTCATACTTTTATACATATCTGCATGTGTAACTGAAATTTACTGTTTTTCTCTAAGGCATTTCATATATTCTATTTGAACAGGTTGCTCCTTCATATTTGAAAGCTGATATTGCCTTTCTTGATAAACTGCAAATAATTTAAATTTAGTATTTTAGAAGAGTAAGATTACGCATCAGTAAATCTACTGCATGTATTACACGTCATTAAATCTGACCAACAAAAATAATGCTGATAATAATGGAACAACAATATATGAAATGTCAGATAGAATTTCAACTGGATAATTTATTACATAACTTGTTAGACTACAGTTTTTGACAACATTAAAGTCAATAGTGCTTTAATACAGACAACATTTGTAGCAGACAATGCAGCTTTAGTTGGATAAATGAAATTCGAATTCTGAATTCTGATTTTTTTATCTGACAGGATATTTTGCTAAGGCTGAAGTTGGCAGACCCTTAATTGCTTGTAGTAGGCAGACAGAATACATGGGTTACACATTTCTTTCAAGAACAAACCTACCACTGATATCATTTCTTGTGCCGGAAAGTAGTACAGTGATTAGTTAATGCAATAGAATGGGTTATTTTTCTGTAAATTGTTAGACCCATACCTCTCAACCTCTTAGAGCAAGAAATCTGGACAAAGCCATAAAAAGTGGGGGGACAAAGGCCCAAAAATAGGGACAATATTTAAATATTGTTGTTACAAGCTTAGAAAGTAAGTAGAATAACAGGTTTTGCATTAGTGTGTATTTTCTGAAGGATATGAAGTCTGAAACTCAAAGTGTCATTATTTTCTGACTTAAATCGTCAATAATTTGCCATTGATTTGCTAGAAAACTGCAATGTTATGAAAAATGTACCGTCAATATGAGGCAGAAATCTGGACATTATGTGAAAATCTGTACAATTGAGAGGTATGGTTAGACCTGCCTGCAAACTGCAGAGTGAGATAACAAGTGACCTGTCTGTTCATCTCAGAAATACCAAAGGTATTTCACACATCTGCATAGAAGTGTTACTTTGCTGACACTAGCATACATTCCAGTCCTCTGAAGAAGGGGTTTGGTCAGAACTTCTGAGACCAGTAAATGTAGGATTTCAGTCAGCCTAGCACCTGGCATGTATATGTCAGGAAAATAAAAAATATATAAACTTGTGAATTTGTTTAGGAGACAGGTCACAGACCTCTCAACTGTCTATATTTTAGAGAGGAACATTCATGTCTTCAGGCCTGATCTAGTGCTACACAGTATGTCTTATATTTTCAGACATGATATACCCCTTCACAAAAGTTTCTTAATCACCCTCATCACATGTGATTTTTCGAGCTGAATACTATACAGAAAATAACAGTACATGACCAACAAACTACTGGCAACAATAATTTAAAGAAAGAAGATGCACATCTCCCTTTTTCTGAAGAAAAAATAACTTTGTACGGTACAGTTTTGCAATGAAGTTCATTAAAATCTACAGATTTCACACTGTCACTTTGATAATGTGTTTATATTTTCCATCATATTGTTCACTTTGATTTTTAAACATGTTTCTGAGTAGTATTTTGCATTCTTACTGGAAGCGAGTAGTTATGTGCTATTTGATATTCAAATTCTAAGTTAATTAGATGTCCAGATTTTTAGCTGTATGCTTCTACTTTTTCTATGGCTTTTGTTCCTGCTTTCACTATCTGCAGGTTTTCTGCTTCAAAAATCACATTATAAGGTGTATTCGTAAAATTGTGTGAAGAGGTAAATCGAAGTTAAAAATAGAGACATACATCCAAGAACATGGACATCCCAAATCAGGCCTGAAAATAGGAATGCTCTTCAAAATAAGGCAGCTGAGAGGTCTGAATGAGTTATGCTTGATGGCAGTTTATCCCTCATGACTCTTCTCAGTGTCTTGAATAAATGATGGTTACCCTTCAATCCTGACTCACTACTTACCATCTTTTCTTCAGATTGTTTTCTTCTTGTTCCAGGGTTTCCTTAAGTTATGCCTCTGTATTCCTTATTTTATTTGCACCAAATTTTTACCCAGTCATTGAGTCTAGTCATTATTATGTTATTAAAGTTTGGTTACCATGATTGGTTGTTCTACTACTTTCTGGGGGGAGGATTTACCCTTATGGGGCTTAGGTGTAGCTGCCAAAGAGCAGGTGTGGACACAGGTACTAGACTGCATGAAGAGAGGTGGGTGAAAGGGATAAGTGCAAAGCTTCATTATGTCATTGACAGAATCAGAGACATACGACTGGCCTTCCACTGGCAGATGTTAAACATGCAGTAACATCAACCAGGGAGTGGTGTGTGCACTACTTCACTAATACAGCCATGTATTTATCTGGCACCACTGTTGCCATAGTCACTGTTGTTGTAATAACATGTGGTATCAACTAGTAAGCAGTTCCGTGGCAATATTCTACCACTCTTCATTACCTTACCAGCCTCAAAGAAGAGAAATGTCAACATGTGTTTAACCTTCCTCTTCTTGGTTAACCATTCAGCATTTCATGGCATATTGCCAAACCAAGAATACCAGGCACATAGACGACCAGATTACCACTCTAGCAGCAGTTCAACTATCATGTGAGACAATTTTATATCCGTAAGTTGCATTTATTTTCTAATTTTGCTACTGTAAGCTAATGTACAAGTTATTTATTTTTCTTAATACTGATATTTTATGACGTAAGTCTTCAATATTGAATGAATACTAAACAAATAACTAAATGCATTAGTACTACAGGTGTATCTTTCAAAGAATGTTGCTTAAATGTAATGCATTGATTGTTTTGTTGGAATTTGTAAAGCCAAATAAAAAAATTTAAAAAAAAATAACGCATTGAATCTTTCATGATAGACTCAGTTTTTTCAGAGAATGTTCAGCTGTTGTCCATACTGTACCCAGATGTAGCACCCTTTTAGTAAATTGCTGTAAATACAGATGGAGGAGCTCTTATGTGATGAAAAGGATGTGATTATTGAAACGTAACCTTCAGCATCAGTGAAACCTAAAGGAAATAACATGATTCTTACATAACTACAGCAGACTGTAAATGATGTTGGGGAAATAATACTGCTTATTACAGATTTCTCTGTGGGTACACATTCAGGGACTGGCTGATCAGCACTTGCTGATTTTATATAAAATTTAATAAGAAAATGTAACTTATAAAATGAACAAATTATAAATGCATGTAGTGTTTTAGACATCTGTTGAACCTGTACCATTTGCATACCCACAGAAGCATCATAGATGACATAAGTGTGATATGCAAACTCATCAGTGACAGTGAGGCAGCAGAAACACTCTGCACCATTGTTCCTTCTCATAAACAGGCAAACATACCTGTACCTTTTTTTTTTAATTCCCTGTGTGTGACCGTCTAAATATCATGGTCCCAGAAATGACCTATTTATTCTCCCAGTCTCCTTTCCAAAGGGGGAAAAATTTATTCTAACAATAACAGTTTCCTTTGTAATAAAAGTAAAGAGTGAGTTTCCAGTTCATATGTAGCTATTACAGATACTTTTTCTGAGAGCTTAATGTCCCTGCCCCTCACACGTTTGGGCTGCAACAAATACTGTATGCCATGCTGGTCATGTTAAGCATTCCACCACAGTGTGCTTCTCAATGAGCCTGTAACTTTGTGTGCCTATTCCTGTGTTCTCTGATAGGCATCCCTTGTATCCCCTTGTATACCTCTAAGGTGTGTGAGCCATTACTGACTGCTCATCCCATCAACCCCAGAAGCACAAGTCCTAATCATGGCTTCATCCCCCAGCACCATGATGCCAGCAAAGTATATATTTTTTTCATAGATGTCTGGTGCGTATGTTGTATTTTGGTTATCTGGCTTTGTAGTCCATACTTACTTTATGATTACAGTGAAAAGATCCCTTTATAAATGTTACTTAAAGAAAATGCATTTAATTTCTGTTTCTTCTGATCGCCCAACCTGTTAGGTTTGGTGTTATATGGTAATACCCATGTCCATCAGACTGTTCACAATTAGTTTAGATTAAAAAGAAACACACAGAGGGTCATCTTGTTTGTAATGTGCTATGGCTGGCACTTGGGTAACTTGAAATTTTATTTTGTTGGAATTTAGTTAGAAAGTAATGGGTTTAGATGGGACCCATCTGAAATTTAAAAGACACAAAGAAAAAAAAATGGGTGCCTATACACTATTGTCTCTTAAGATAATTAATATTGAATGCCAAGTATATATATATATATATATATATATATATATATATATATATATATATATTGTTCAGAAGAAGACATTTCCTTAGTTGTAGAGTGGTGTTCAGCAATCCGACTCTATCTTGTCAAGCAGTCTTCTCACATAACTGATTATTTTTCAAAAGGAGGATAGCAGGGATAGTTAGTCCTGCCCTCCCCCACACACATATGTTTGATCATCATATTACAAGCCCATAAAACCTTTATTTAGTAAATATGCTTTTGGGTTTGGTCAGTCTTAACTATCTGGAATGCACAATGGTAGCCTTTTCATAGCTTTATGTGGCCTGTCCTCATCATGCTGTACAAGAATGTTGCATTCCATCTTGGCAGGGGTTGTATTTTTGGGATTATGTGAGCACACCTCCTTCTTTCTAGGAGGAGAGCAGACCTGACAAGCTAAGCCCCACCCCTCTTGACCTTTAGGCTTATACCTAACTAGGCCCACATTACTGCATGTAGCCAGAGGAATGTATTAAGTGGTCAAGTTTACATATATTCACAAAACTTGAGCACTATGGAGAACTGTTAAATGTACAGAACATTTATAATTTCTCTTTTTTAACTATTTTCCATTTACATTTCTTTTTGTGCTCAGCAATGGACAATATCTGAAACAGTATCACTGAAGCTTGGCAGGGTGTCCCACAGGGCTGTATCCTAGGACCATACTTGTTAAGGCTGTATTTTTCTGATCTTTTTCATTTGAGGTGTTCTACAGTCTGTATGCAGATATTTTGAGAAGAGGTGAACTGATTACATGTGTTACAGCTAGGGCATGTCTGCAAAAGAACTTCACTAAACTATTTGGGCACAGGAGAATAATATGCTGATAAATATATCACAAACTAAGCATATGAGATTTGTGAGACATAGACTGCAATATAAATATTTATTGCAGCACACTGTGATTGAAACTGTAGATTCATATAAGGAGATATAGGTTCATAGGTGTTTACTAGGCTAATAACCACTAGGGCCTTTTTAAGCCTATCCATGCATCCCAAATCCCTGACAAGTTCTGGTACCTTTGATAAGTGTAAGCAGAGGCTTGGCAGATGAAACATTTACTAGCAGGGGCCAGGAAGATGATCCATTTGCAGGCTGACTGTATCCATTAGAGACATAGGTGCCAAACTAGGGAAGAATTTCTTGTTCCTCATCCAATTGTCCATGTTACACTTGAATTGGGTTAGGGAAGGACTCTGCTTCACATGAATGGGGAGCTTGTTCCAGAGAAGGGGTAGTCTCTGGGATACATACCTGTCTCTCCAGGAAGTCCTAATAATATCAAAGGTAAGGTTTAAGTCTTTAGAACAGGTAATTTTGGTGAAGTTTATTTTGTAGATATGCAAGAGGTCCATCAGGGTGGGGTCTGACAATGACTTGTATGGCAGGCATAGATCTTCCCTCAACAGCATGTAAGAGACAGGATACAGGGATAGGGTATTGAGGTGGTCTGTGTAAGACATGTTACTTATGCACTGTATTCTTTTAGTGAGGAACCTATGTGGACATTATGGTTGTTGGATACGCCTGGTTAGGTACATACCAAAAGGGGCACTGTACTCAAGGATAGATCTGGTGAATGATGAATACAGTGGAACAATGACCTCCTGGGGCCAAAATGCCATACTTTTGTTTTTAAGTTGCACAACATAGAATGATTTCCTCACTACTGTGGAAACCTGATGGTCAAAGACTACATTACTGTGTATGTGTGTCCCCAAGTCCCTGACTACTGAGTCAACTCTTAGGGGTGTGTTGTCAATATGATATTTAGGAATGGATGACTCCCCAAAGGATACTATAATGCATTTTTTTGGTATTTAGTTTTAGTCCATGTCTCTGGCACAAGCTATTTGTCTTTGTCAGCCCTTCCTGGAGAACATTTGTGCCAGTGGGGGATGCTGTGACTGCTCCTAATTTGCAATTATCTGCAAAGTTAGTCAGCCAGAGACCTTGACATTGGCCTTGACTTCAGAGAAGTAAATGTCAAAAAGGAGAGACCACAGCACTGATACCTGAGGGACTCCATTTGTGACTGGCTTCTTTGTAGAGATGGATTCCCCCTTTTTAACTTCATGGGTCCTGTCTGTGAGAAAGCTGGCTATCCACAAGGTGACTTAAAGGTTTATACCTAACTTCTCAAGTTTGGCAACAATGAGTTGGCCAGGTCAAGGAAGGCAGTGTGAACCATTTTGATCTCATCCATTGTATATGGGTACATCCCGTCTTTGAGTTTTTCTAGTCTTATCAACCAATTGGCGAATTATATTTATTGAACTATAGGTTGTATAAAAAGATTTATGATGTCTAGGAAATCAGAAATAATTAAATCATTGTTTGTAAGTTACATTAGACTCAAACCAAAGTATGGAGGAACAATATGGAAGACTTATAAGAAAGCAAGCATATGTAAATTGGAGAGAGAGTCCATTGGAAATATACCAAGGGTATCCATGGATGAAACATTTAATTTATTATGAAAGACTAAATTATCTGAACTTGTACAGTTTTTCATAAAGACATTTAAGAGGAGATATCATTAAAGTATTTAGGATATTTAGAGACAGCTACCTCTGGGAATGTTTGAGGTTATTAAAAAGCAGTACAGAATCACCTGACAGCCTATGTAGTAGATCATATAGTAATGAGAGGTGTACTCATTGGTTCTGTGAGAGAGTAGCCAATGCATAGAACAGACTACAAAATTATATTACAGCAAGCACTAGTTTAGATATTTTTAAGAACAGCCTGAATGCTTATTATGGGAGTGACTGGTATCTTAGCAGAGTAGAAGGGCATTCTTACCAGTGCCTGAAATATTTGTATATATGTATGTAGGTAGGTAGCTAGCTAGCTATGTATGTATGAACTCCTTTACTAAGTTTTATCAACCTGTGGTGACTTTTTATTTTAAATTTTATGAAAAACAAATCATCTTTATAAAAGTACATTGTGAATACTAACACCTAGAGGACTATTTTTGTCATTTCAGTTATCCAGGGGTAACTTGCTGCTTAAGTGAAAATAAAAGGTAGCTGCTGTGTTGTTTACATTGCATTTTATTTATACCTGTATATCAAAATACATTTGCTGATTTTCTTATGCTAAGACAGAATCCAAGGCTATAATAAAAAGTGAATAATTTATTGCTGTAGTAAATAAAATAGGGAGCTGCTATGTTGTTTTCAGTATATTTTATTTATAACTGCATGTCAAAATGTGTTTCTTTACTTTTTTGTACTATGACAGATTAAGAAGTTACTGATTACTTCTGAATAGAATGTATATTTATTTATTGAGTGAGAGGACAATACAGCACAAAAATGTAGCGGACCAAAAATGTTTGTAACTATGACAAAAGCACACAATGCAGTAAAAAGACCAGAGATCTGGTCTTCATCGGGGCACATTTTTACTTGGCCCAGCTCCATGGAGAAATCCAATCCCATTACCTCCGTGCGACGTCCTAGTCAGGAATTTCTAGGATAGATAGTGCTATGAACACCATCAGTGGTCCTGATGGGACATTTCCTTGTACTAAATGTAAGTATTGTCCCTATATTAATTCCAGTGGCAGTTTTATCCATCTGGATACAGGCAGAGAATGGAAGTTCAATACACATGCAAATTGCAATACCTGTCATCCTGTTTATTTAGCTAACTGTAAAGTGTGCTATTCTTATTATGTGGGCAAGACTGACAGGAGACTAAGGGAATGAGTCATGGAGCATTTATATGCTATAAGTACCCAGTCAGATACTAATGCTTTAGCTAAACATGTAAAAGCTACAGATGAAACACCCACTTTTAGTTTTATGGTCATTGAAACTGTTAATGTTGGTAAATGAGGGGGTGATGTTAGGAACCTGACAGAGACATCAGAGATGAGATGACTAATCAGGTTAAGAGCATCTAGAGGGAAGGGGTTAAATGATTGTGTTTCGATCAAACCAGCCCTCAATGCTAGAAACCCATGTTCATAGACCTATATATAGAGTAATGTTTTTCCATATATAGTTGAGTTTTTTGTCTATGTAGCTGTATGCTTTTATTTTATATGTGTTATATGGGTCTTTAAATAATTTTTAAGGGATTTTTATTCCTTAATTGGTTGAGCAGTTTTATTGGTCATTGCTTATATTTAAACTCACTGTTCTTGTGGTGTATTGTCTGATGAAGCAGTATTTTCTTGAACTGCGAAAGCGCTCATAAATTAAATGGTCTCTGATCTTTTTGCTGCATTATGTGCTTTTTTCATAGTTACAGACATTTTTTGGTCCAATACGTTTTTGTGCTGCATTTTCCTACATTCATTTTGTGGACCAGTTCACCACTCTACCTGGTTTTGTGTTTTGCTAGAGAAGAACAATAATTAATGTGGAGATTTTGACCATTGACATAGTGTCTGTTTTATTCTTTCCACTAATGGCTATCTACTCTGCTAATTGCTGGACGTTAGGGCTCTGAATATTAAGAAATATAAATAATCTGTGTCACCTTTTTCCCCAGCACTTACATCTTGGATATAATCATAGTAGGTGAAAGGCAGTTAATGTAAACCATACTCTTAATCTTGGAGTGAAAATATTATTCCCAAGAGTAGTACATTCTCCTAGAGTGAAGAAAAGAGAGAGAAAGATTGTAGGTACCTTTCTGCTGTGTTAAGTCTGTGGCATGGTCATTGGCATTGCTGCCTCACAGCACTTGAAACTGTGGTTCATTTATTAGATGGTGTGATAGGATTGTGTCACATAAACCCTTTGATGTATCACTAAAGGAGCACATTCTACATCCCAGTTTCAAGCCATAGGGGAATTGGTAAGCCTCCAAATTATACATAGGTGCATGTATACCATACATGAGATGTGTACCATACATGAGTGCTTCTAACGTGTGTGTGTGTGTGTGTGTGTGTGTGTGTGTGTGTGTGTGTGTGTGTGTGCGCGCGCACACAGGCACGCATAGACTGGTATCTTCTTTAGAATTCTTTTCTCTAATTTGTCCCCTCTGAGTCCTGGGAAAAGCTGCCATACATGAGTGCTTCTAACTTCTGTGTGTGTGTGTGTGTGTGTGTGTGTGTGTGTGAGTCTATATATTTACCCCCCCACACACACACACACACACACACAAGCGTATATATATATATATATATATATATATATATATATATATATATATATATATTTAAATTCCGTTTAGATAATCAAGTAGTCAGCTGATCAATGTGTGCTTTGTGTGGGTGAAGTGACTGAGCTGAAAGTATGCATGGCCAAGAATACAACATGTCAAATGTTATGTGATCATCTGTAGTAGGTTATGGTGTAAGGTAAGTAAGTGATGGTGAGTATGAGTGAATGGGAGTACAGTATGTGTTTGTATGTGCATGTATTGTGTGGCGCTAGGAGTAGTTTTGGTTATCTAGTACTGTTACTGTGAGACTATGTGCTCCTTACCTCATGTTTGTGCGATTGTGCCATGAATATGTATACACACACACATACACACACACACACACACACACACACACACACACACACACACACACACACACACACACCTAACATGGGAAATTGTACTGTACAAAATACATTATGTATGTGTGTGAAAGGGTTTTAGTCAGTGTGTATGGTGAGCAATGCAATGTTTCTTTCTGTGTGTATGCTTGTTTTTTGAGTGTGTCTTTGGATTTTGTGTTTTACAGTGCATTCATGTAAGTGTTTGAATGGCACCATGGGCACCACATATTGTAGATTAGATGTCTCCATAAACACTGCACCTTGTAGATGATATGACTCTGGGGAGGAAAGTTTAAAACTATTGATTTTTCTAAAACATTATCTCACAATGTTTACAAAATGACAAAACAGATTTTGATTTACTCAAGGCATCTTTGATTTCTTTTTTTTTTATGATCATTACCCAGTAATGTGCTTGGGATTTAAATGACATTCTTCTTATTTTTTATGTCATCATTCCTAAATACTTGTATTATTTATCTAAACTCAAGTTTCAAACATTCAGTAACAATAGCACCATTTGCTAATCCTTGTTAGCTGGTTTAAAATCAGATCACAAGTAATAAATATTTCACTTGAAACAAGCTGTTCTATGAATTTTTATTTTATTTTGTAATGTAAAGTTTAGCTGACTTACTTACCTTGTGCTCTCAATAACATGTCTGTACCTTGTATGAGCCATCCAGTCATAGTACATGGATGTTTATTTCTCTAAGTTAAAATCTGCCGATGATGTGTTTTATTGAATTCTGTGGTACCATTCCAGGAATTCCAGAATTTGTTGCAACATGAAAGATAACTGCTCAGGTTAGATGGTAGGAAGGCAGATACTCAACATCGAACACATAGGTGGGGTGATACTAAAGTATTCCTTCTGGCAGCATGCCTTTAAGAATCCAGAAATGCTTAACAGTAAAAGTGTGGAAGTAAATGAAGGAGCTAAAGACTTTGGCATGCATTTTAATGTTTATTTTTTTTAATACTGGTTTTAGCTAGTTTTTAGACCATGGTGTCACATGGTTTTAGCTATAGTTTTCAGACTATGATGTCACATAGTCAGACAAGCAAAATCCCTTTTCCTTGTTTGCATTCACATCTGACTTCACTCTGTAGTGATTATTGTTGTGAACGTTTTTCTTATAACTACTCCTGAAGAAGTCAAAAGAATATGCATTTCTTATTGTAATGCAGCTGCTAAGACTGTGATTGCATCTATTGTCAAGGCTTCTTGTAGTGGTTCCAGTCTGTTCTGTTATAAAAAGCCTAAGTTATTTGTTGATAACTAGTGATAGTGGAAGGTACAGGGTTGCTTTTGCTGCTGCTTAAAAGCATACATGCTAATGATTAGATTAAATAGATGAGCATAAAGAGTCAGAAGGGTAGAGAACTAGAATGTTATTATTTGCATTTGTAATAAAAATGGAATTCATTTTTTAGCTTGCTACATACGGCTGTAGTTTTGTAATAAGTAAAGATGGAAATATGATTGTTATTTTTTTCCAATATTCCATTGAACAGAGGCTGAAAACTCCTCAGTTACATCTTTATTCTAGTCCATTCGGGTAATACTCCCCCCACAATTGGCACACTGAATACTGGAGTTCTTCAAGGCTCTCGGGTAATACTCTCCCCACAATAGGCACACTGAATACTGGAGTTCCTCAAGGCTCTCGGGTAATACTCTCCCCACAATAGGCACACTGAATACTGGAGTTCCTCAAGGCTCTCGGGTAATACTCTCCCCACAATAGGCACACTGAGTACTGGAGTTCCTCAAGGCTCTCGGGTAATACTCTCCCCACAATAGGCACACTGAATACTGGAGTTCCTCAAGGCTCTCGGGTAATACTCTCCCCACAATAGGCACACTGAGTACTGGAGTTCCTCAAGGCTCTCGGGTAATACTCTCCCCACAATAGGCACACTGCATACTGGAGTTCCTCAAGGCTCTCGGGTAATACTCTCCCCACAATAGGCACACTGAATACTGGAGTTCCTCAAGGCTCTCGGGTAATACTCTCCCCACAATAGGCACACTGAATACTGGAGTTCCTCAAGGCTCTCTCTTGAGACCCTTACTCTTCTTATTCATTAATCACCTTACAGACGACCCACTCAAATTACTCCTCATTTTATACGCAGATGGCATCCACTTGCTGGAATCCAACAAGTGCCAAGCCTCTTTACGAACTCAACTACAACAATCATTCTCTCAACTTTGCAACTGGACAGTAAGTAATAAACCACTAATAAACCACAAAAAAATGTAATGCACTTCACATCTGCACATAAGTTATCCCAACTTAATGGCCTTGCTATCACTGATTACCAAACTAATATCATTTTGGTTCAGCAGAGTGTAAGTATGCAGGAATTACCATCGACCCTACAATCAATTTCTTAATTTGCACTGACAACATTGCAAGGAAAGTACTCTCACAGTTAAAGCTTTGCTACAGACTTAAGCATCAGCTCTCACCCAGTGCAAAAATGACAATTGCCAAAAAGGTCTTCCTTCCTAAACTGGAATACAGTTTGTCACTTCTTGCATTCTATTCCAGCTACAATACCCAAAGACTTCAAACCACTGAGAATAAAATTTCTAGGTTCACACTTCTAGCAAGCCAACAGACTCACCACTGCAACGTTCTTCTCAGCTTAAAGTGGCTACCAGTAACACAAAGATCAATCTATCTGCTTGGAACTCTTCTATACTAAGTTATAAATGAAGGCTACTGCCTATCATTGAGAAAAAATTCTCCCTATTAGGGAGCAAGATCATGCTGTCCTATATAAAAGTCCTTCTTGTAAAACACTTATTGGGGAATGAGCTTTCTCCAGACTAGGCCATGTTTTACGGAATAAAATTTAATCTGAAACCAAGGGAGTATATTCTCTTACTGAATTAAAAAAAAAAAACATCTCTGAGCACCTACATAATAAAGCCAGTTGTAAATTTTAGAGATAATGTCTAGCCAAACTCCCCTTTTTAATTCTGTTTTAGTGACTCTGAAAGAACACTGCTGATACTCTTTGAATGTATGTAATTTAAGTCTTGTAACTGTAACCTTAAATGTACACTTAACTCTGTTCCACTCATGTTCTTAATAAATCTCTAAAAGCAAAAGTGCACATTACGTGAGTTTGTTATTAATGTTTTAATGTGTTAATCAGTGAAATTATTTATTTACTAATAGCTCAACTGTTGTACATTACACATTTACTTATTTGTATAAAACCACAGCTTTAATATTGTTTTGCAATCTATTTCTCACTGTAAAACCACTACTAACTGGAATTTCCCTGGGTCATGACTGAATAGGGTCTTCAGACCAGAACCCTTACTTAGGCGACATATGGTAGATTAAGTAAATAGATAAATACATAAAATTCTGTTAAGTGAATAATCTTTGAAGTAAGAAACTCTAATGTGCCATAACAAACAGAACCTTGGAACAGCAGTGGCATGTCCTGATAGTACTGACTAAAGGAATTTATTCTATGTAGTTTCCATAACAACTGAATTTATGGGGAAGTATCCAGACGGATGTACAGAAGTTGTGTGTATCCAGCATACGTTTTAGTTTGGTACTACATAGTATTATGTAGTTTATGTGTTTAAATAAATTATTCAGGACACCAAAAAGGTAATTTATTTCTGTGATTTATAAAGATAACTTTATTAGATCACCCAAACATAAATCTAGCCAATAAATCCTTTTACTAAAGGTCATTTTCCAAAAGAATCCAGTGAAATCTGAAATGATGGCAACTAAGACCAGAGGTGTCAGAGCTACTCAACTAGTGGCATAATTGTGTGCTACCTGCAAGTTAAATTAATTCAAGAAAATGGAGTTCTACATCCATGTTTATTTTTTGCTAATTATTTTTTAAATCTTTTTTTTTTTTTTTTTAGTGAAAGTGTTTGCATGCATGACGATGCAAATACACTTCTGCTGATATAGTGTATTGGGCGAATGCTGACCCTATCCACTTCCTACCCCCAGCGACATGTATTCGCTAGTTAGGTCAGACTACAAAGCTGTCTCCTTCAAGATAAAAATCAGTTCCATAATACAAGTAAACTTTTAACATTTAGGGACTGATGTAGGGTAAACTATTTTTTATTAAGCAATAAATTGTCAAAATTTCAAGCTGAATAGACAATTAAGAGGGCTAATTAACTCCAACACAGCCAGTTAAGAGGTAAAGATAGCTTCCCAGGCCAAGGACAACTTTAAGGCCTTCTTCAGCTATGTCCAAAATCTTAAAGGCAGCCCACAATAGTGTTGCAGACTGGCTGTAAATGGAGCCATGCTCATGGAGGTGGGAGATATAGTAAATGGCTGACAAATTGAGTTTCAAGTTTAACCCCCCCCCCCCCCAGGAAAAAAAAATCAAATATAATGCAAACAACTATCAATAGGGAGCAGGTCCTAGATGCACTCTATAAGGCCAAGAACACAGCTTTGATGGACCCCAATAATATCCCAGGATGCCTCCTAAACAGCCTGAAATATGCCCTATCAGGGACACTGAAGTCACTATTCAACCATAGCATCTAAACAGTTTTTGTGCCACAGAAATAGAGCACTGCAGTGGTCATCCCTTTGCACAAGGGAGGTACATCCACCCAACAGATCCTGGAACTACAGACCCATTTGTCTGATTAGTCTCATATGCAAAGACATGGAAATAATTATTATGGGAATGATTGATAATGACATAGGAAACCTTCAAACACTGAACCCAACACAGTTTGGTTTATTCAAAGCAGCCCATGTCTACTAACCTCTTACACTTCTTTGATAGGGTCAGCAGGGCAATGAATAAGAGCAAACCAGTGCATACTGCCTACCTTGACCTGGCTAAGGCATTTAATATAATATCCAATTGTAAACAATAATCCATTGTAAACAAACTCATGGAATTAGTCATTAATCCCTGTGTAATAGGATTACAGAAAGGATCCAGGAAGTTAGGAATGGGGAGACCACCTCTACCAAAGAGGCTGGTCATCAGCAGAGTCCCTTAGTGCTCCACGCTAGTTCTGCTCCTGTTTGGCATCTACTTCTTGGAAGTCAAAGCCATTATCAAAGATCTCTGTCTGACCAGGTTTGCAGATGATTACAAACTCATGTAGATAGTAACCTGGCTTTCGACCAACATGTGTCTATGGTAGTATGAAAATCCTTCTATGTCACTCAACCACTAAATAAAGGCATGATATCTAGCTCCAGGGATAACATCATGCTACTGTACTCAGCCATCACCACACTTCTCACAAAGTACAATGCTTCCTTCTGTATGTACCTAACCGGGCACATGCAACAACTGGAACATCCACAGAGGTTCCTCACAAAAAGAATGCAGGACAGAAACAAAATGTCCTGTGCAGATTGTCTTAAAGCCCTATCTTTATACTTCATACTCTGTATCCTACAGACTGCTGAGTGGTGATATATGCCTGGTGTACAAGGTATCCTTGGACCCTACTCTGCTGGACCTTTTGTATATCCGCCAAACAAACAGCATCAGAAGTACTAGATCTAAAGACTTTAATTTTGCTTACTATATAAACAGGACTTATTGGAGGGGCAGGTATGTGTCTCAGAGAATTTCCATTCTCCTGAACAGGTTTCTAGTCCATGTGAAGCAGAGCCCTTCCTTAACCCTCCTCAAGCATAACTTGGAGCAGCAGATGTGAAATCAGAAAAATCCACCCCCCTCCCCAGTGTTAAGTCATGCCCTAACTAACATACACCCCTTTAAAAATATCCTCTAAGGCACAAGAACTCATGGGATACGTTTGGGTTGCAAGGCTAGCCTTAGAAAGGCCCTAGTGATCATTAGCCTAGTATACACCTATGAACCTATGAGAAAGTATACCTGCAGTTCATCTTTAAGCTTTGTGATAGAAATTTACCCTAGAGTAATGAGAGCTTAAAGTACAGTATAAGAGATGTTTTGAATTATTAGTTGAGAAGGTTGCAGTTGTCTTTTTTGGTGAGCTAGTTCTATCTTTTTTGGATTTATTTATTGTGGAAAATGGGAAAACTTGCATGCGGGATAGCACAATGTTTGAAATATAAATCCTGACATGAACATTGGATGATGAAATGGAATGCAAGTGCAAAGAGTATGTCCAAAGCCAAATGAAAAAGTGTATGCTAATAAAAGCATCATTGCATTTATGAGAAGTTCAATGAGGATATTGAAAAATACTACACTGTGATTTTATTGGTCCATTCACAAGTAATGTGTTCAAAATCATGACTGATACTTACTCAAAATGTTTAGAAATAGTTTGTGTGAATAAAATTACATTGCAAACTACACAAAGTAGATTTGGAAGATTATTTGCTGTTTATGGGTTACCACAGAATATGGTTACTGATAATGGTGTTTAGGTCATGTCAGAAAAGTTTTTTTTATTTCATTGCTCAAGATGGAATTGTCTATTCCAGTAGTATCAAGTCATCCTGCATCCATAGGTTTAGCAGAATGGTACATTCAAACATTCAGGGCTGGAGTGAAGAAATTGTTGAAGTGAATCCAAAGCTGACTGTGGAGAACAAAGATTGTTATACCTGTTACAACACAGCATTATAGTAACTGTACTATGGGCTGCTCAGCTGCAGAGTTATGTTTTAATAGTAATCTTGGAAATAGACTTGAACTACTCTGGTCACACTCAAACACCGTTATAAGAATGAAACTATCTATATAAACTGGAGTATGATAAGCAGACATGATCTAAGAAGCTTTAGTCATTTTGAACAAAGGTGATATTAGATAGGTTCTCCTCACAAAGATTCCCAGAAATCTTTAGCACCCAGCCTTGTTGTGTACCTAAAGAAGATGTAAGATCAGCAAAACCAGAATCTGATACAATCGACATGTCACACAGACTTGGCACAGACCACAGTTCATACCTAATTTATAGTCACCATACCACTGGGAACAAGGAGAATCCATAGTAACAAAATACTTCAGGTTAAAATTGGACCAATCCAAAGTAGAAAGCCCATAAGGCAGACAGTGTGACTTCTAAACACCAATGCCATCCTAGTAATTTGTAGCTCAGGTGTGTTTAAATGAAACACATATCTTACTGCATTTCCAAAGAAGTTTCTGATAATGCTATGCTTGCCTGTGACCAAATTAGGATTGTTTTTTTAATTTTTTTATTGTGTTGTATTTGATTCTTATTACTCTCTCCACAGTCAAATTGAATGAATGAATGAATGAATGAATGAATGAATGGGGGCCTTGCATATATTTGATTGATAAACATTTAGGTGGCCACAAGATAGCAGTACATCATGAAGGGTAACATAAATGATTAAGAATTGTTTTATTTTTCATTTCTTACTGTCGAAAGATTTTACTCTTCTAACATATTCTGGAAGAATCACACCAAGTTCTTGTAAGCAAGTAAAACAGCTTTATTTTACATGCATGGAGACCTGCTACATGATAGTAGTATGCCAGCAGTCTGGCTACTTGTACTTTGAGTTCTGCTTTTATAGACCCTTCTGCACGTACAGACACGTAGCACACAGAACATTCATCAGAAAGTGATAGTTTGATTACTTGTTTTTACCAGCTAGTACCACAGTTATTCTTGCAACATTAACTTTCTTATCAGCAGTTTAAGATTAACTTCTGCATTCCTCAGTGATCAACATTTTCCAGAACATTTCAGTTTGCACGCAGTGAACATTTTTCTGCTTAACCATTTATATACAGAATACAAAATATGTTGAACTTCAGTATTTTTCCACATTTCCCCCCTTACAACATTTTGTATACTGTTTATTTTACACAATCCCAGATACGTTTTATACCTTCTCATAATCAGAAAAATATGCTTTTGTAGCATTGGCAGAGATAACCTTCGATATTATCATTTTGATACATGGTATGCAACAGCAGCCAAGCAGCAAAAATATGACTGCACCAACACATACAGCAATTAAGATATTCATTAACACAGAACCCCAGTTTCCAAACAGGTTTTGGAAAAAGTCAGTCAAGGGGTTTGGACCAGGTTTAGTCAGTTCAGAAACTTGTTGAATTATTTCAAGATGACTCTGGATTTCGTGCTCGTTATCAGGAATGAACGAGCAGCACTCCTCGTTTATGAGAGCGCAAGTACCTCCCTTCGCTGCTAGGGTGAAATCGAGCGCCATACGGTTCTGCAACACTACTGTTCTCATCGCCGTTAATTCGTCCGTCACCAATTTTAGTGCTGAAAATGTCGCATTACTCAGAGTCTCTAACAGTTTTGACAGTTTTCTCAGTTCCCAGATGGATTTTACTGTCCCATATGCTGGCAAAATACCAGCCCAAGCAATTACATCATCACTAAGGTCCATATGTGAGAGTCCTTTGCTGCTGACATATGCCAAGTCATGGTGATAAATCCATGACGCATCAATGTTACCTACGGGATTAATAGGTTTATTAAGAGAACGTGTATTTCGTATTTTACCTTGAGGTAATGCATTCACATGTCTGATAGCTGGTATCTGATATCCCAAAAAACAACTTCCTGACCAGCCATATGGTAACCATTTATATGCTTTCCTACCACAAATAAAATAACAATCTTTCATTTTGAGGGTAATATTGGTTGGAAATTCATAACTCCCATTTGGCTTTAGCCCCTTAAATAACAGGCCATATACATACAGCATTTTTTCAACAAAACTAGTATCATTTACATTGATGTCTTTTTTATAGCTCCAAACGTGGTCTCACACTGCCCTTCTAGGGTACAATTATGAACTATTGTCAAATTACATTGGCTCATCCCCACCTTAACTTTTCCAATCTTTTGAAAACACACTGTTCCATTTTGGCGCCCCAGAAGAGGCAGCGCCACCTTGTCTCTCAGTGGTACTTCTGTGGTTTCAAACAACAAATTATTCCAAGTATCATTTGTTCCCAGAGGGGCTGTCCCTAACATTAAGCCACTATGTACAGTAGGTATTGCAGTACATACCCAACAATTTGAGACATTCATTGAGGATGCATATGCATATTTAATCGCTTGATATGTATTAAAGTTTGGATGCCAGTTGGTGTGTTTGTCTCTTTTTGAATGGCTAGCTTCATTAAAAAACAGAAATGGCCAAAACAGAAATATTACAATCACAATAGTTATAAACAATAAAATATTGCAATAGAACCATTTTCTCTTATTCTCATTATTGTCCTTCATGGTTACTGCTGTCTGTATGTTCCCCAGGGGGATTCAAGTTTTTATCTAACTTAAAATGTTTTACAATTTTACAATGCGTTAGGTGGATCCATGAGGACCTTTCTTTAATCCGAACTGCCGTTGGAGTTGCGATCAACACCTGGTAGGGGCCCTCCCATTTGGGGGATGCCCAGTTCTTGTGCTTAATGATCTTGACCCAGACCCAGTCGCCGGGTTTGATTTCCATGATTTTGTCATCTCTTGAACCTGAAAAATAATCATTCATTAAACAGCTGTTAGTATTGGTCAGCATTTTTCTCATGTAATCTGCTATCTCCTCACCCCCCTCACGTTCCGCAGGCAACAAGTTTTGCCACTGCGGGACGTAATAAGGTCTCCCGTACAATAACTCAAATGGGGTGACTCCTTTTGAGGTGGGAGTTGTCCGCATGGAAAGGAGGGCTAGAGGTAGACAGGTAATCCAAGACTGATGTGTCTCGGCCATGAGTTTTCTCAACTTGCCTTTTAGAATGCCGTTGTGGCGTTCCACCAACCCTGCTGACTGTGGGTGGTAGGCACAATGGTGTTTCAATTCAATTTGGAAAACTGTAGACAGTTTTTGAATGATGTGATTGACAAAATGCATGCCGTTGTCAGAGTAGATGCGTGTAGGAACTCCAAAGTGCAGGACGATGTGATTGACTAAAATTTTAGCCACTGTTTGAGCATCCGGATGTGTCACCGGAAAAGCCTCAACCCACTTAGTAAATGCATCTACTATCACTAAAACAAACTTCTTTAGTTGTGCCGGGGTCAATTCGATGAAGTCCATACATATTGTATGAAATGGATAGGGGGGTGTTGGAAATGAAGCCGGGGCAACTCTGACCCCTCCCCCGTGGTATTTAGCACATACTATGCAGGATAGACAAAAACGTTTTGCATATGCAATGAAACCCTTGGTCCAAAAGGTAAGGTGGATAATTCTAACCATAGCTGCAGGGCCCAGATGGGAAGGGCCATGCACGACTAGTGCTGCATACCTAAAAAGATTAGTAGGCAAAACATATTTATTATCTGGTCCCACATAGATTCCTTTGTTCTGTCTAACACCATACCTAGTCCAGCGTTGTTTTTCCTGTACTGTGCTAAGTTCCTGCATGACTTGTAAGGTTTGTAAATCAAACTTATCTGTTGGTTGTAATTCTGTAGGTGTGGTTTCAAGTGAAAAGGTACTGGACATAGCTGCCTCTTTGGCTGCTTTGTCTGCTAGGGCATTACCAAGTGATACCGGGTCCTTAGCACAGGTATGAGCAGCGCATTTACAGATGGCCAAACCCCGTGGCCGTTGGACGGCTTGTAGTAATTCAAGGATTAGTTCTTTGTGCATGATGTCTTTTCCCGAGGTTGTAACCATCCCCCTATTTCTCCATTGCTGAGCAAACACATGTACCGTAGAGAAAGCATATTGACTATCCGTATAGATAGTGACATTCCTGTCCTCCGAAAGGAGACATGCCCTTGTCACAGCAATCAGTTCCACTGCTTGAGCGGATAAGTTCCCGGGGAGTGGTCTTGCCTCTATTATCTGACTTGCAGTAGTAACTGCATACCCTACCTGCGTGGTGCCTGTTTCTGTTTTGCGTGCTGACCCATCTACAAACAGTGTCCAGTCCGCATGTAGTAAGGGTTGATCTTTAAGATCCGGTCTTGGTAGAACTTTAGAATGTATGAAATCTAAACATACATGCGGGATACCGTCTTCAGCAACGGGTAGCAATGTCGCTGGATTTAAGGTAGTGCATCTCTCAATTGTCATGTGTGGCTGTGATAACAGCGTAGTCATACAAGATAAATGTCTGCTAGGTGACAGAAATGTTAACTTGTCCTGCAGAAGGATGACTGCTACGGAGTGCGGGAATTTTAACGTAAGATCATGGAACAATACCAACGTGGCAGACGCTTGTACTGCCAGGGCAGCTGCAATTACTACTTGCACACAGTGTGGTAATGCTCGTGCTACTGAGTCTAATTTGCTAGAGTAAAATGCCAATGGTCTTAACTTATCTCCATACATTTGCATTAAAACAGATGTCATAAATCCCTGTTTGCAATCTACAGTCTGTATAAAGGTCTTACTGTAATCTGGAAACCCCAATGTCGCAGACCCAGCTATCAGTTGCTTGATTCTAGTGAATGCCTGTACTGCCTTGTCTGTCCAGTGCAGCAAATCTTTTGCCGCCATCAGTATTGCAAAAATTAAGTCTGATAGCAGGTGCACTTCTTCGGCATAGTTGGGAATCCAACTACGACAGAAGTTCGTAATGCCTAAAAAGGACATCATTTCCTTTTTTGTAGTTGGCATGGGGGCTTGTAAAATAGCATTCTTTCTACTGTCATCTAATCGCCTGCCCTTCCCAGAGATAGTATAACCCAGGTAATGTACTTCTAATTTACAAAATTGTAACTTAGACTTATTTACCGTATGTCCTTCGTGTGCCAGAAAGTATAGTAGTCGAATAGTCTCTGACTTACAGAGTTCTTCCGTAGTCGCGTCCAGGAGGATATCATCCACGTACAGCAGTAGGTGGCACCCTTGGGCGGGTTGGAACTGAGCCAAATTGGTGGACATCTCTTGTGAGAAGATGGTCGGACTTTCGCAGTATCCCTGCGGTAACCTGGTATAGGTATAACGCTTGCCCATAAACGTAAATGCAAACCAAAATCTACTATCTTCCTGCAAGGGAATGAAGAAAAAGGCATTACTGATATCAATTACAGAAAAGTAGTTATCCGTTGGAAGGATATCGTTCAGCAGAATAGACGGATCCGGGACCATGGGGCCTGAGGTACCACCGCAGCATTTATTGCTTGTAAGTCTTGTACCATCCTCCATGTCCCATCTGGTTTTTTTACTGGAAATAAGGGCGTATTACATGGTGAGTCTGTGCACAGAATTAATACTCCAGCTTTCACAAGTGCTGTGATTACCGGTAAAATGCCCTCATCTGCCTTTCTGCTCAAGGGATACTGCCGTTTATGAGGTCTAAATTATGACTTGGGTGTAATCTTTACCTGTCCTGCCGTTCTAATCAGTCTGATATCGTGCTGACCCTGCAACCATAATGAGTTTGGAATCGTCTGCAATTGAGATTCCTCCATGGGGTAAGGAGACATAGTCATAATGTCCCAGGGGATTGTATCGGTTCGTCTTCCCAGAGGTGCACGGTCGGTCTGGCTTGTGTAACCCAGTTAAGTTTTTGAACCTGAACGCCTTTACCTGCCAACTGTTCTGGTGTCCATCCTACTCATTCAGTTATTTTCTTACCCACGAGGTACCATGACATTCCTTCACCCTCCGTGACTGAAATATGTGTGATTAATTCATTCTTATACAGCAGCTGCATATCCCTTGTAAGGCTACATGTGACTGCAGAATTACCTAGTGTGTCCCAAAAAAGGCTATGCAATACTAGTTTGGTGACTTTAAAACTAAGAAATTTCTTTTCGTATTCTAAATCAGGTCCGGCACATCTTCTGTAATACATTGTGCAATGTAATGGATCTGACACCTTCGGATTTTTTATTCCGTATTTGCTTAATGCCAAATTTGTAAGATCCGTCACTACACTCTGGGGCCTGTCTCTATCAAATCATTACTATACCAGTAATGTAGATCTCCCTGCCCCTCTAATAGCATTGCACTATTTGGTTCAATTCTCCTTGCCACCATCCCAGTGGAGGTTGGGACGGCTGCTATGCCGAATACTTGCATTAAATCTCTTCCTAGTAAATTTACTGGGCAGATTTTTGAAATTATTACTCGGAACCGTATGGTTTGGTTCGTCTCTGGGTCGGTAAACCACAGAGGTTTGGACAATGGCTCTTTGTAAATATGACCATTTGCTGCTTTCACAAGCACATATTCATCCGAAGTAACATCGGATGATATGGCAGTACTTCTGACTAATGTTCGTGAAGCCCCTGAGTCACAAAGGAATTCTATGTCTCGGCCCTCAACTTGCAGTGTGATCACTGGTTGGGATTCCAATTGCATAGTTGATGCTAGTGCTGTTAGATTTACCATTTCATATTCCTCATTTTCTGCCATTCCCTGTCCCCACCCATTGTCTTTACTTGTACCTACTTCCCCATTCTCACTTTCTTCTTCTTCCTCATACCCTCCATCTACGTCTTTCTGACCGTCATATAGTCATGCGGTACCACCGGAATTAGCCATCGGTTTCTCCGGTCCTCTGCAATCTCTGGCGAAATGTCCCTTCTTACCCCACTTAAAACATTCACCCCTCTTTTGCCTACCTTCGAAATCCTCGGAATGACTTACGCCTCCCCGTTCTTGTCCTCTTCCCCTGCCACGCCCTCTTCCGCGGTTCGCGGAACCTTGAACTAACATTAAAGTTCCGTCTGCACTAACTGTAAAAGTCTGAGCTTGTTTATCTTTTTTTTCCTTCAGGTATTTCTCAGCATGTCTAGCATACTCCATAAGGGGCTGTAGATGCGCTGTCCTGTGTGTGATCATATGCTTTTGTATAAAGTTACCAATGGCTGTCTTGCAGCCCTTTAGGAATGCATTTTTCAATTGCTGTTCATAGGGCGAGTCATTTTCCTGATTTTCTACCTTAATCAACCCACTATGAGCATCAAAACATTATGTGAGACGATGTAGATAACTGTCTACAGTTTCGTCATCTGATTGAATGCATTGATTAATGCAAGTCCAATCTGCCTTGGGCTTCCAATGTTCTTCTATTTTATCTAAGAGAGTCTTTATTCTGGTTCTACACACTTCGGAGTTAAACGGCAAGGCTCCTCCTTCCCCTGGTAGCAGGGGGTCCCAACTTCCGCAAATAAGGTGCCAATCTGGTCCTAGGATTTGCCTTATTACTTGTTCAAATTCTACAGTGTTTAATCTATACCTCATTCTCATGCCCCCTACGTCTGTACGGAATTTACGCATATCTACTTTCGGATGGGGAATCCCCTCTACCGCTTTTTGGATGTCATCACGGGTCCACTGTCGGTAGACCAATATTGTAGGACCCTCGCCTTCTGCGCCTGCTTGAGGATTTGCTACTTCTATCAGCGGGTATTCCTCTCCTTCCTGATCTACCTTTTCCTTAATTTTCCAGTGGCCTTCTCTCCTAATACTTCCGCTGCGTAAGTCAAGAGTGTTGTCGGGCTCTCTCTGTAATCTAATTCTTGGCGGGGGGGGTCACCCACCGAAGCCTGGTATTGTGGTGGGTCCTGGTCGGGGGGCACCTCGATAACCTGTGCAGGGTCTGGATGCTGGATGGGAGGGGCCGAGGGATTCTGGTGACTACGACTGACTGTGGAAGTTTCATTATCTTCCTTTTGAACAAAGTACACATCTCTTTCACTTGAATTACCACACCCTTTTTTCAAATTTTGTTCCCTATGTCTCTTATTTGCTTCCTTCAGCCATTTCTGTGCCTGGGGAAACCCCACCTTCTTTTGATTCCTTGTCTTATTTCCTGCCTGTTTGCGCAGTAATCTTACTAGATTTTGACATTCTGACTTATTTAAACATCCACTAAACCCATGATCTTTTTTCCATTTATCTAAATATTTTACGTTCTTTGGATGTAAATCAAACATAAACTTTTCATCTTCAGTTTTGTCGTCGCCTTTGGCGCAACTGGTTCCTGTTCCCATTTCTCTTACGAGAAACTATTCCTGTTCCTGAGATCTCTTGTATATGGAATCTATTCACATATACTCCTTATACTTGAGAAAATTAAATTTCTCTCTTGACTAGTCCCTTAAAATTTAGACAAAAATTCCAATCAGAAACAAAAAATAACGTTTTGCTTACCTTTGTGATTCCTCCGTCCTGTTTCGCTGCCACCTCACGGATTGAATCTGGAAAGAGTGACTGGCCTTTAATTTCGACCTGTTTCAGTTGGAGGTCTTTCGTTCGAGGAGAGCCTGATCTCTCTCCACCTGCGCAGGTTTTCAGCCTCTCTTTGTTCGATTCGCGCCGTGTAGGGGCCGCCCCACATTGGGCGCCAGTTATGTCGAAAGATTTTACTCTTCTAACATATTCTGGAAGAATCACACCAAGTTCTTGTAAGCAAGTAAAACAGCTTTATTTTACATGCATGGAGACCTGCTACATGATAGTAGTATGCCAGCAGTCTGGCTACTTGTACTTTGAGTTCTGCTTTTATAGACCCTTCTGCACGTACACACACGTAGCACACAGAACATTCATCAGAAAGTGATAGTTTGATTACTTGTTTTTTACCAGCCAGTACCACAGTTATTCTTGCACCATTAACTTTCTTATCAGCAGTTTAAGATTAACTTCTGCATTCCTCAGTGATCAACATTTTCCAGAACACTTCAGTTTGCACGCAGTGAACATTTTTCTGCTTAACCCTTTATATACAGAATACAAAATATGTTGAACTTCAGTATTTTTCCACACTTACTCAACCCAGTTTACTTGTTGTTGTTGTTACATGGTGCTGCAGTGGTAACGTTGTTGCCTCACAGCAAGAGGTTCTCCCGTTCGATTCTTGGCTTGGGTTGGGAGTGTCTTCTGTGTGGAATCTGCATGTCCTCCCCGTGGTTGAGTGGGCTTCGACAGACATGCATTGAATAGGCATGCCTTCTTTGAAGGTTAGGCGTCGGGTTAGCAACTCGGCACCATAAAAAAACAACTGCCAATCATTAGCAGACCGGAGTTCCGCTGCGGCGACCTCTAACCAGGAAAAGCCAAAAGACAAACAACAACAACTCAATCCAGTTTACTAAAATTGATAAACTGTTTTTGTCTATTAATGCTATTATATATAAGAATGCAAAACATCAGGACTATTTTTCATTATTTGTTTCCTTTTATACTAATGTTATGTGATTCTTGACATGTTTTCTGAAAGCTGAGGTTTCTTTTCTTTTTTGTCATATGACCTCACATGCACTATTTAAATAGCTGATGATGATCACAGTTTTTAGAATAACAACTGCAGTGGTGGTGCTGCGGTAGATGTTGTCCTGTTCGATTCTCAGCTAGAGCATCTTCTGTGTGGAGACATACGTGAATGGGCGTACCTTCGTTGAAGGTTGTGCGTCAGGGCCGGAAACTCGGCACGTAAAAATTGACTGCCAATCATTAAGGGACCGGAGTTCTGCTGTGGCGACCTCTAACCGGGAAAATCCGAAAGACACAACAACGGGTGAGACTATTTACAGTGAAACTGCAGTCTGTTTTGTCATCTGTTGGGCAAATAAAACTACTAGATTTTTTATTCTAGATTATTTTGTTTGCTATATTATTTTCTGTCCATGCACAATTTGGATTACATATTCCTCAGGGATAGCTTTTAAATAATGCAGTTCTACTCAGTCGCGGATGCTTAAATTGAAAATAGGTGAAAATTTAGGCATGTTCTTGTACTGGGGAAGTGATGAATGAAGTTGGTAATTGAAAATATGTTAGGGAATATAATATGATATTTAACATTTCAATGGGTTGACTTATCTTTGTGTATAGTCATAAATGTGGTGGTGTGGAATTCAAATTTAGTTAATGTTAAAAACAATGAAGAGAAGGTGTTTTGCTCTGTTGTGCAAGTGTGTGTAAGACTTAATGAATGTGCACTTGAATAATGTTAAAAAAATGAAAGTATTGTGTGGAAAAGGTGTTGACTTTGTTAATTAATTTAATCTGTGAAATAACAGCCCCAATGTTGAGAACATTTAACCATGTGGGGGCAGTCTCTAACAGCATTGCATGTTTTTCAGTTTGAAGGCATATTTGAGTGAATGTTTATCACTCTGAACTGCCTGACAATATAGCACACATGGTTAAGGTTATGAACTACTAGTGAATTTCATTCTGTAGTCCTCAGTTTGATTTAATCATTCTACATTTATAGTGTGTGACTATAAACCAGTCAATTAACCAGACAGTGCTCCCAAGTCACCCTGTGAAAAGATCCTTGCACCTTGGGATAACTGCCTGATTGACACATTTAAAAAAAAAGTCAAATCAGTCGGGTTACTGCATATGTGTTGCCTTAATGTTTGCATTTTAGTTTTAGAATTATATATTATATAATACTTATTTTCAGAAACAATCAATTTTACATGTTTTGTCTCTGTTAGGGTTTGAACAGCTGATTTTGCCTTAGCTCCCTTGAAGACAGTTGTTTCATTCAGGCAACCCAAATAGTTCTACTTCATAAGTTAAATGAGTCATGATGCCATTGGAAACACTACATTTTTACAGGAAGTTACCTTATAAAACTTTCAGTTTTATAGATGCTTTTACCTATTATAGTTGAATTAACATTGCAGAAAACAACTTGTCCTCAGAACAGGGATGACCACAAGTTACTGCATTACTCAATATATGTAACAAAGTATTTGCTCTGAGATAAAATATTCTCCCTAGAAGCAGTTCACTCCTATATGAAAACAGAGTGACTGAGTGACCAGATAATTGCATTTGCTCAGGTTATATAACAATTATTTGGTTGGTTTGGTAGGCTATTGCATTTCTGATTTCAAGAAATAATTGGAATATCTGTATTTCTTTATTATTACAGTTGCTGCTGGCATTGAATGGCAACAAGTTATTCCAAAACAATGTTTTTTTCTCTGTGTTTGCCTGACACTTGCATCATAATCATAATAACATTTGTCAGCCATTATGTGCATGTCAGGCTGAAACATCATCCATCAGGCCTGTGCTGAATGACTGGTGTTATTGCTGCTCAGCAGACCAAGTAATGGCCCTTGTATTGTGGCACAGACATACACACAGACTTAATCAGAAAGGTAGCAGTATATAAGGACATCTGCCTAGTTTTACTTTTTCCAAGTAACATTAACTGACAGACAGCCTGAGGCATATATGTCACTGCCCCGCTTCCCTTTTTGATTTAGTCTTTTCAAAATATTTTCATATCTTTTGTGTCCTTATTGAATGCCATTTTTCATACGGACACATTTATGTAATAACATTTTGCTCCTTTTGTAATGATCTTCATAAAATAAATTGCAGTCCTGCCTGTCTTGTAAGTTTATTCCTGAACTCATAGGCTTCTTGGAGCTCCGTTACATTTGTGGACGATTTCATTATCTGTTTTATTCTTATAACACAAACCATTTCTTTGGTTGTTTACAATGTACCAATACATTCTGCTTATGGCTTATATTAATAATGTCTGCAGGTTACTGTGTACATGACTTTTATCTTACTATAGGGCAATAGTACAAACTGTTACAGGATACTGAGATGCTAAAAATAAAGTTTCCAGCATCTGCGTCTTCCAGCAGTATTTGCATTCAGTCATAATGCCAAGCAAGCAGAAGTAATGAAGTCATATGTAATGCAGTGCCAAAGTGCTAAGTCATTAATACCTCAGGGAAAGCCTTCCTAGTAACAAAATGTCTAGCACAGCTTCCCAGTGCAGATGCAAAATGGGAGCTTGGGTAAAAGATACACTGCAGCTTTTCTTTCCACTTTATTAAAAATAAATAAATAAATAAATATTATCAATATAAAAGTACAAGTGGGGGAGACAGTCTCAATTTCATCTTACATTTTTATCTGTAGAAGGGTCAAGCTAAAAAACTGCATTTCCGTGATTTGATTTGTTTTGCTGGTTTGCTGAATGTATAAGACATTTGTTTCTTATTTCATACTAAGATAATCTGATATTATTTGGTTTTCATAGACATAGCAATCTCAAGCAGTACAGAACACCTTCCTATAAACACCAAGGCAGGGGTAACAAATCTGCAGTTTTTATCCCTTCTGTTTCTGAAAGAGACATAAATGCTCTGCTTCTAAAAGAACAACTGCCCTTCAGCAGGTGCTAACAAGATCCAACCAGAAAGATCCTGGCAAAGCACAACAATGTGTACAAAGATGGTAGCAAACTTATCTTTATCAAAGTATAATAAGAGATATGAACATTTCCCTGATAAAATGCTTTAGAACATTCATTTTAGAATACAGAGTGATACAGTACAGTCCATTGTACAAGCTGGAATCTCCTAGATATGGGCCTATTTTGGCCTTGATAGAATTTAAGAGGAATTTGTGTTCTGAAACAGTTTAAAAATAGTTGTCTGTTAATTTAACTCCAGAGGTGGAATAAAATAAGGGAGAAACAAGAAAGCAAGTCACACAGCAGATACAGGAAGGCTACAGCTATAAAGATCCTGGAAAAACACAGTCATATTTTCAGTCTTTCCTTTATCAAACCAGCATGGGATATATGCACATTTTAATCAAAAATCGGCTTAAAATACTGCATCTAAGTCTGTGGTTACCTTCGACCTGGAGATGTATATAAGAGGACTGAAGGATGTTTAATCTTTTTTTAACCTTCACTAGCTCTGGCTTCAGGCCTCCCCCAGGCAACCAACTAATCCATTTGTTGCCCCATTGGTTGAGAACTATCACATTCATTCCATAACAAGGGCAAGTGCCTCACAGACCATTCATTCCCTTACTGAGTTGAAGACCCTAAGAGCCTATTCATTCCTCTTTAGTGGCAAGATTCTGGCGCCAGGCAAACTGTCATACATCTGAAAAGACCCTCCCATCCACCTTACTCCCTCCTTGTAGCAGCTGTGACTTTCATATTTGCTGTTTCCTTAGGAGAAGCTGGCATACTGTGTATGCAGGCACCCTGGCTAATATGCAGTCAGGTCATCACTTAACCTGGGGTTCAGCATGGTAGATGCCATCTTAGGTCTGGTCAGTATTGCAGCAGGTTAAACCACCCCCAACAAGATGGGAGAAGCAGCTTTAGCCACTCACTCACACCCTCCCCACCTGGCATTTCCAGCACCAATTCTGGGTCATCTAGCTCTTACTCAGGGCTTTATATCACTGTGCCATGAAACCAGGCTGCTTTCTTTTATTTTTGAAAGGGGAGGAAGTAAGATTAAAAAACTCACAATAGGCACTGAATTTCGTAAAATAGTTTGCATCAATAAAGGGATATACAATAACCATTGAATATCAGTTTTATTTACATATTGAATATGAAGCACTTAGTACTAACCTAGGTAAAGTTGAAAGTGCAAGGCCATCTGGACTTTTCAGCTAACAATAAAAAAACTCCCTGAAAGGTATCATAAACGTAATATGTATTAAAGCAAACGCGATCTTTGTTTCTGAGGTACCACTATCCTAGAGTAATTTATCCCAATAGATGTACATTAGTTTAATACACAACAACCCATGGCGTATTAGGGTTTGACAGCACCTTATTCTTCAGTTTGGTTCCTGGCTGGTACACATTCTGTGTGGAGTCTGCATGCCCCTGTTTTTGTATATGATCTTAACAGGAAAACTGGTGGTTATCCTCCAAATTGCTTGTAGGTCTGTGTGTTTATGCGTGCACTCATGCATGTGTGTGTGTGTGTGTGTGTGTGTGTGTGTGTGTGTGTGTGTGTGTGTGTGTGTGTGTGTGTGTGTGTGTGTGTGTGTGTGGGTGTGGGTGGGTGTGTGTCCTGAGTAGTATACCAGGAATGAACTTCTACATTACACTCATTGCTTCAAATGATAGGCTTCAGCTCCCCCATATAATCAGAAAATACATGAATAAATGACATGCATGGTAACAGAAACAGACATGTTTACTGTGTAAATAGGTACGCAGTGCATGTTCACAGCTTTTCCTTTCACGATAATGAAAGACCAGGTCTGTGCTTAGCATTTTATAAGTGAATTTTAAAACATATCATTGTAAAGAATACAGCAAGCAATATTATGGGACATAAAATAAAGAACAGATTTATTAATTTACTTCTTTGTATGGACTCCTTTCTTTAATTTCTCTAAATGCTTAGGTTTTTACTTGCCTTGATTGGAATGGACCCCATTCCTAAGTCTGGGCATAATTAAAGTTCATGAAATCAGTTTTATTTCAGTCTTTGACATTCGATGCAAATGCTGATGTTCGTGTTTCACTGTTGCAGTCATCACATTTGGGTTTTCCCTGCCAGGGTAGCCCTCGGTCGGCCCAAATACCAGAGACTTAGTATTTCTGTGTCTGCTGCTGTCGCTTGAGGACTGACGTCAAGTCATCAGTAGTATAAAGTTAGGCAGCAAATGCCATTACATCAGTCTTTCTTGCCATGGAGCAAGAAGCAGAAGCAGTTCACATGAGTACCAATTGGCTGCTACCTGAGTTTTCATTTCCAATTTGAAGTTGAAGTCTTCTAAAGCTAAGTACCCTGTTGAAGATCCTTTTTTCTTGCACTAACTGATATTAGAAAAACTTAATAATTGTCTCGCCTGTGGAAAGCAATGCCACACCAAGACTTCTACTGTTACTGCGTAATTTGTCTAGGCCCAGACCACGACATCCCTCGTTGTCGCTTCTGTGCTTTGTTCAACACCAGAACGATCTGTCGTTGGGCCCTTATTGTAGCCAGATATTTTTGTTTACAGTCCTCGAATTCCGATATGGCTTTGGTAAGCTATCTGACAGCAGATCTTCTGAAAAAGCATAAAGATAAAGACAGAGATAGACCGCACAGGTCCAAACCTACCGATGACACTTCCGTTAAGCTAGTGGTCAGTCCTCCGATACTCAGTAAGGCACTTTTGCAGCCCCTGATGCCCACTTCAGTTGATTCGCAGGCTGCTACAGAGACCCTTTCGGAGTCCGGTATGCTGCAAAACTCTTCTTTGTCTAAGGATCCTGCTGTCATCTCTACCTTGAATGGGTCCGGAGCCGCTGAGCAGGCACCGGCTTCCAAGGAAGTCCTTCACACCACCGAATCTCAACACAAACCGACGTCTTCTTTCTTGACTACCGTTCTTTCGAAAACAACTGATTTCCTTAGGCCCAGGGTTCGAACCACACCCAAGAAACCGACTACCCACTCTCAGACACCTGCTTCCTTGCCTCAGTCTCAAATGCTTAAAATGGCGGAAGACCTCATCATGCTGATCAGGGGAAGTCAAGCTACCCCCTCAAAAAGGAAAATAGATCTGTCCCCAGTAGTTCTGTCTGAACAAGAGTGAGATGAATCTGATGCATCTGACTATAAAGACATACAACCCCTCTCCACTTATGAGGATTCCGATGCAGAGGATTTCATTCCTTCAGCCTCTCCCCCAGAGGATTTTTCCTTTGGGGAAACCTGCATACTTTAAGGGAGCATTTCCAATGGGAAAATCAAGACTACCCTCAGTCTAAAAAGAGACTCAGGGAATTTCTAGATCTTCTACAACACAGACCCTTGGCTGTCCCCCCAGTTCTGGATGTGGTGGATGATGTTTTCCTTGAATCCAGCTTGACTCCTGATGCCCTACCTCCTGCTCCCAGAAAACCAGATAAGCACTACAGAGTCCCTGACTCACACAAATACCTTTTCAAAAATCCTACAGCTGACCCTAAGATAATTTCTCAAGGGCCAAAAGGGATTAAAGCAACCTCTGCTAAGAATCCCACACCCTCAGACAGGGATTCCCGAGCATTAGACAGATGGGGTAAAAAAGTATACACCTCAGCTACTCTTGCTATCAGGGCACTAAATTGTCAGTTCCATATGCTGAAATATCTGCAACATACTTTGGAACTCCTTAAACAAAAATTTTCTTCCTTTCCTGCTTGAGCAGAATCTAAAGATTTACAGGATTTAATGCATTCTGCAAGTCAAGTAACTAGACACACTTTGCACTGTGGTTTTGACGCCCTAGAAGCTTCTTACAGTGCAGCAGTCACTGGATCTGTCATTAGAAGGCATGCACTGCTTAAGTAACAACCCCTGCCAGACCATGTCAAATTTAAATTGTTGGATGCCCCCTTGCACAAAGATAACTTATTTGGCACTAAGGCAGACGAGGTCTTAAAAACGATGGAAGAAAAAGCAAAATCTATGCAAACAGTTAAAGATTTCTTACATCTCTACTCTTGAGATGTGTTAAACTTAAACGCTTAGAACTCACTGTAATTCAGACTCTCCAGCAGCCACCCTTCCCTTTCTCTACACCCACTTATCTAGCTTTTTCTGCCCTTCCCAACGCCAAGATAAAACCACAGTTCATAGGCTTCCCAGCCTCTGGCTCTCTAAGGAACCTTGCTGTACTTACAAAGTATGGCCACTAGAGGGCGGATTGTATCCATCTGTTATCCCCTGCCTTACTATCAGCTCCTAATCGACCGTCCACAGCATTGTACTCTTTACTTTTTACCTACTACCCCTCTCACCCACAACCATATCTGCTTCCCCACCTCTAGTACTCTTAGCCTATATTCTCTCTCTCTGCACACTGGCCTACTTGCCCAACTATCTACACAGCTGATTGTTCCCAAACCAACCTGTCCTGACACTCACCTTTTTTGGCTCTACCCGCTCCGTTCACCCTCCAGGCTCACTCCACTCCCCTACCTTGCCCCCAGTTGTCACCCGCCCCCAGTGCTCCTAGATTTATAATCACCAAACCACACCCCCTCCTTAACCCCCACCCCCACACATCACAACCAGCCAACCAAACACAATCTATCTTTACACCCAAGCCCACACTCCCTTACCCACCACTCCCCCATACCTCACTCTCTTGCATCTACCCACCCACACTCCCTAACACCAACAGTACTTACCCCACAATGTCTCCATCATCTCCCATCTCATCTCCAAAACCTAGACCATTCTGCTACCTCATACCTCCACTTGTCATACTTTATCTCCTTACTTCCTATGAACACTGCCTACCTACGTCTCAATAGCCTACATCCAGTACCACTGCTAGCTTCCACAACCACTATCCCACACCATTACAACCCCACCTTTTGTCTAATTCCACTACCACAAAACTTCTTCATCCCCTAAGAGCTACCTACACTAACCCTAGCACTAAATACTATCATCAACTCCTACTAAAAATCCACAAACTACTAAGAAAGTCTCAACCAACACTTATAGTAGATGGGGATATCCACCCTAACCCAGGCACAATCTTATCTGATACCACTAGCTCCACAAATATCAATGTCTCCAATCTATGGAGCTCATATAATGCCCCTAATTCACTACTAGTCTGTCACCTTAACATTAGAAGTATAAATAATAAAATCCACTATATACATGCCCTTCTGGAAATGCACTCCCCTGACCTATTATGTCTTACCGAAACCTGGCTCAAACCCTCTATCCCTGATAATGAAATTATACCCCCTAACTACAGTATAATAAGACTTGACCGGCAAGGCAGGAAAAGTGGTGGGTTAGCCATCATGTACAAATGCACTCTACAAGTATCCACTATCTGTATCCCACAATGCCTAATAACTAGGAACTCTGAAACACTCATAATAAATGTCCAACTTAACAAAGTCAAAGCTATCAACATAGGATGTATCTACATTCCCCCAGGTGACAACATAGTGACCTTAGAATGTACCCTCCAATGGCTATCCACTACCCCCCCCAAGAAACTATTATTCTAGGAGACTTCAATATCGATTGGAAAAGCTGTTCATCAAACTTCCCCACCACCCACATTAACTTAAATGGCTTCTCCCAAATTATAACTTCCCCTACCAGAATCAATAAGCCCAACAATAAAGAAAGCATCCTAGATTGGATACTAATAAACAACAAACCCCAGTTATATAAATCAGGCACCCTACCAGAGGACATGAGTGACACTTCCTAACCTATATAATCAGAAAAAGGAATGACATGCCTCACTCAGCAAAATACCCTTAAAACCATTAGAAACACAAAAAACTTTAACCTCACTAAATTCCAGATCAAACTTAAGTCATGCAATTGGTCCAATCTAAAGCTACTTCCCCTTGACAAAGCAGTCTCACACTTCAATGTTACATTCTTAGCCATCTTAGACAGGCATGCTCCCAAAAGAAACATCAGAACCAAAAGCAAAATAGCTCCATGGCTAACCAAAGATACTAAACAAAAATGCAAGGAATGCAGTATGGACCTCCTGGAGATCCACCAAATCCTGTCAGGACCACATTAGATACAAACAACTGAGAAACAGGCAAAACAATCCACCATGCTAGACAAACAAACCTACTATTTCAGCTTACAGAACAAGCATGAAAATCAGCCACAAAAATTCTGGTCAGGCCTTAATAAACTGCTCCATCCAGGTAAATCCACAACCCCCACGCCTTCAACTACCTTACATCTACCCATTAAAAGTGTAGCAGAGGCCTTTACAGAAACAGTTCAGTCCCTAGCTAATAACCTACCTCCCAACTCCTCAAACACCACCTCACCCACTGCTCATAATTTACTTCCCTTCAAATTTGATCCAAACCCCACAGACTATATTAAATCCCTACTTAAGAAACTCAAACCTACCACCCTTGCAGCAGACTTACTCCCTGCAGAATTTCTACAAAAGGCCGCTAATGAAATAGCTTACCCTATCTCCATCTTAATCAATCGTACTATCTGCGAATCCTATGTCCCCTCCATCTGGAAAATCTCCCACATTATTCCACTTCACAAAGGGGGCAATTCCACTGAACTCTCTAACTATGGACCTATAGCCATCCTATCTCCCATAGCCAAAATAATGGAAAAATGTATACATAAGCAAATTCTGACTCACCTTATCCAGAACAATCTCCTAGCCCCATCCCAGCACGGATTTAGACCTGCCCATAGTACCACAACAGCACTTCTCTCCTTCTCCCACACAATAAATCAAAACCGTAATCACAACATCCTCTCCTCTGCCCTCTTTCTCGACCTATCCAAAGCATTCGATATGGTGAATCACTACCTACTCTTAGACACACTATCATTCAGCCTAAACAACCTAGTAATCAATTGGTTCAACTCTTACCTGCAAGGCAGACAACAAGCAGTACCATGGAAAGACAATCTATCTCCCCTTCTTCCAGTCACCCTTGGTGTCCCCCAAGGATCCATATTAGGCCCCTCCTTTTCTCCATATTCATCAATGACCTACACAAAGTCATCCCCAGAAGCAATCTGTATTCAGTATGCAGATGCCTCTACCCTTATCTCTTCTGCTACCACCCCCTCAGAACTACAATCCCTATCCCAAATCACCTTCAACAAAGTAGAGGATTGGCTCAATAATTGCCGTCTCCTATTGAATCCTAACAAAACCAAACTACTACTTTTCTCCCCACCTGTAAATTCACATCACCAAATATTACAATCTCATCCAACAATGGCACCATTATCTCCCCAGACCCATCCACAAAACTTCTTTGGTGTAATAATAGACAATAACCTAACATTTGACGCTCATATAGACAAAACCATTAAAACAGTTAACAAAAAATTAGGCTCCTTGTATAGGATTAAACCATTCCTAACCCCACCTGCCAGAACAGCCATAACTCATACCCATCTCCTATCAACGCTTCTCTATGCCTCACCCATCTTCGTAAACCTATGGAAATCAAACCTAAACAAATTAGCTAGCTGCTATAACAGTATAGCTAGATTTGCCACAGCCACAGCCTGCAGAACCCATCACTGTCTAAATCTTAAAATACTAGACTGGCTAGAACTACCCAGTCAACTCCAGTACAACCAACTCATAGTTATTCATAAAATCCGCTACAACCTACCAGTACCCCCATTCTGACAAACATTATCACCCCCTACAGCAACCTAGCATCCCTACGTTCAGCCAACAAAGTGCATGTGCAATCTGCCAAAGCCAACAACTCAGCCCGAGAATCACAATTCTCCAACTCAGCTGGCAAAAAATGGAACTCGCTCCCTCCAGATCTTAACACTATAGCCCCCTTACCCCAATTCAAAATATCCCTAAAGAATCACCTAAACAAGCATTGGCTATGTCCATGTCTAAACCCAGACTAACCCAATATACATACAACCCTAGTAGGTAAACTATGCAATATAAACAACTTCCTTATCCTATATGAATAAACTTACTAAACCAAACCCACCCAGACTATTTATACTACTCAACAACCTTTAGAACAATACTAACTCTAACCTAACTTGCTATCCTAACCTTTCCTATGCTTTGTTTCTAACTCCCTATCCTAACCATTCTCATACCTTGTTTTTTAACTCTTCTATAGCAACCTGTTTTCCTAGACATTCCAAGCACATGTTTTTTAACCTTCTACATCTAATTTCCAATAACTCCCCTTCTTAACTAACCACCTTTTTTCTCCTGGTTGTCATTCATGACATCTATCTAAGTATCATGTCATTCTATACTCTCACAACCTGTCTAATAATTTCTGTACATACTTCATAGTATAAACCTATAAAGATCTTAAACTTCAATGTAACCATGTATATACATATATATATATATATATATATATATATATATATATATATATATATATATATATATATCTATATAAAATCACCTTTTAAAATGTTTACATTTTTTTTTCAGTGTAACCATGAATATTGATTGTCATCTTTTGTACATGTGGAGCTTTTCTCCCTGTGCCTCCGCTGAAAATAGGCATGTATCCAGTCGGACTCTCCCGGTTAACAAATGTAAAATAAAACAAATAAATAAATAATACAGGTACAGCCCCCTAGATTCAGCAGACATTGCCCCTCCAAGCACTGGTCCTTTCCTGCTCTGACTAAACAGGCCTAGCCTAGGACCCATGGAAACAGACCTCCCAGACAGCAGCCCCAGGGAATGCAGAGATCTAAGCAGTGGACCATCTCCACTTCAAAACCAGGGAGTTCTAAGCCACCCCCTTATGGTAAGAACTCACAATGACTCACTTCCTCCCGACCTCCCCTCTGACCCCCCGCACTTACCCCTAGGAGGAAACTCTCCTTTCACTTAAGCACCTGGGCCACCATTACCAAGGACCAATGGGTTCTGAACATTGTGTTTCAGGGATACAAATTCTCCTTCCACACCCTTCCAACCCCAAAAGGGTTCCCAGATCTTCAACCAAATCAGTGGGCAGATGCTCAAAAGCAAATCTATTTCCTGTTCTCTATGAGGGCAGTAGAACATGTTCCTGCAGAACAGATAGGCCAAGGCTTCTATTCCAGACTTTTTCTGGTGCACAGAAAAGAGGGCACCTGGTGCCCCATCCTCGAGCTATCCATTCTAAACAACTTCCTGGTGATCCCAAAATTCAAAATGCTCACCCTCCAGCAGCTGCTACCCATGCTCTCCAAGGGCGCTTGGCTAGCCACCCTACATCTAAAAGAGGCCTACCTCCACATTCCTATCAGGCAATCATGCAGGAAATATCTCCGCTTCAGGGCAGGATCTCAACACTTTCAGTTCTCTGCGCTTCCCTTTGGCTTATCTACTGCTCCCAGAGTTTTCACAAAATGCCTGGCTCCGGCCATTGCCTTTTGCAGGCAAATAAATATTCAGATTTACCCCTACTTAGACAACTGCCTTATTCAGGCAGATAGCCAGAAAAAGCTGCTCAAGCACCTGGCCTTTGTAAAGACCCTACTAACCTCTCTAGGGTACACAATCAATGAAAAGAAATCAAAGCAGGTGCCCACCCAAAGGATAATATTCCTGGAAGCAAGTCTGGACACAACATTCCAGATGGCTTACCTTACACCAAAGAAACAAAATTTCCTGACAGCCTATTTCTCTCAACTGGCCACCAGGCCCAAGCTTTCTGCAAGGAAAATCCTGCAAGCTCTGGGGTTCATGCCATCCTGAATACTCCTCATTCCATATGCCAGACTGCATATGAGCGAACTTCAATGGTATCTAAAGAGCCTTTGGTGTCAACACTCTCAAGACCTGGAAACCCTTCTACCTATAATTCTTTGCCTCAAAAAATATTTTTTTTTGGTGGGCAACAGCATGCTCCCACAACAAGGGACTGCCCTTTTCCCCACACCCCACCACCCAGACCCTCACCACAGATGCATCAGACTATGCTTAGGGAGCACACCTGGATGGCAGGTGCCTACAGGGCCAATGGAGCCCACAGCAAATCCCCCTGCACATCAATCAAAAAGAGATGATGGCTGTGCAGCATGCCTTAATAGCTTTCAAACCCCTTCTCTCTCCAGGGATTTTCCTGATCAAAACAGACAACACCAATGTGATGTGGTACATCAACAAGCAGGAAGGGACTCACTCCTACCTTCTATGCAGGCTGGCCATGGCCCTTTGGCTCACAGCCACATCAATGCAGCTACACCTATTAGCACAATACCTACCAGGCTCTCTCAATTCCCTGGCAGACCAGTTAAGCAGAAACCTTCTGGACCCACACAAGTGGCAGCTCAGTAGAAGTACCTTCACCCTAATAACTCAGAAATGGTGAACCCCACAGGTCAATCTCTTTGTCTCCCACACCAACCATCAGCTCAGCAAGTTCTGCACCAGGGAGCATCACCGCATGGCTTGGAAAGTGGATGCCCTGTCCTTCCCTTGGGTCAACCTCTTGGTCTATGCTTTTCCTCCCCTACCTCTCATTCCCAAGGTACTGCTCAAAATAAGGAAGGAAAAACCAAGGACCATTCTAATAGCTCCAGACTGGCCGCGACAACACTAGTACCCCTTGCTGTGCAGCCTGTCCCCGCTGCCTCCATGGCATCTTCCTCAGATTCCAAACCTCCTAACCTAGTGGGAAGGGGAATTCATGCAACCCCAATTGCAGACACTCAATTTGGTAGCTTGGCTTATTCCCTAACCCCTAACCAATCTGCCATCCTCAGTAAACAGGTTCTGGATGTTATCCATGAGGCCAGACCCCCTAGCACCAGAAAGTCTTATGCAGATAAATGGAAAAGGTTCTGCACATGGATCCAGGCTAAGGGGGTCAATACAGCACAGCCCTCCCTCCCTCTCATCCTGGATTACTTTTTCCTGTATTATAATTCATGCCTCTGCTGTTTCTGCTCATTTTCCTACTGAGCAGCCCTTTTCTCATACCCTTTGATCAAACAGTTCCTCAGAAGGGCTAGCAAGTTGAGGCCTCCCAGAAGGCCACCAACACCACCTTGGGACCTTACCTTTGTCTTAGAAAAGCTCACCCTGCCTTCTTTTGAACCAGCTTCTTCGGCAGAGCTAAAATTTCTCTCCTGGAAGACAGCATACTTTCTGGCCATCACTTCAGCCAGAAGAGTCTCTGAGCTGCAAGCACTCATGGCTGTGGAACCCTTCATCATCTTTCATGCAGACAGGGTATCCCTCAGAACTAACCCATCCTTCATGCCCAAGGTGGTGTCCAGTGGGGCTCTCAACCAATCCATTCATTTGCCCACCTTTTTTCCTAATCCCCAGAACAAGGGGTACAGGATTCTTCACTTTCTGCACAGATAGCTCAGATACTATCTGGACAGGACTAAATCCTTCAGAAAGTCTGATCAATTTCTAGTTTGTTTTGCTACAGGGGCAGAAGGCAAAACCATCACCAAGCAAACCATTTCCAAATGGATAGCATATTGCATCCATTTTTGCTACAAACAGTATGGTAAGCCTCCCTCCAAGGTGGTTAGGACACATTCCACCAGAGCAGCCTCCACGTCTGCAGCTTTCCTCAGAGGAGTCCCCACCAGGGACATCCTGGAGGCTGCCACATGGACATCTGTTCACACTTTTACCAAGCATTATCACCTGCCTCTCTTCTTCACATCCAGGGCAGGGTTTGCTTCGGCAGTCTTGCAGGGCATCCTGGCCAGCCCCTAGCTTTCTTCACTACCTCCACCCATATTTCCTTAGCTTTGGGAATCTACCCAAATGTGATGACTGCAACAGTGAAACATGAAGAACATAGTACAGTTGTGTACACTTACCATAAATGTAGATGTTCGACTGTATTCCCTGTTGCAGTCCTGGTTTCACTCCCTCCATCCCCCTTTGTTTTTCTCTTTTTCCTTTTGTTACCCTTCTTCCTTGTTGTTCTTTTTTCCTTACAAGGGGCATATTGGTATTTATTTTCCACTGGTGGGGTTCTTCCACCAGAACCTAGCCTCCTACTTTGGGGGCTCCTGACAGGTTAGGGCAAGAAAAACTGATGTAATGCAGTCGGCTGCCTGACTTTATACTACTGACAACCTGATGTCAGTACTCAAGCAACAGCGACCGACGCAGAAATACTAAGTCTCTGCTATTCAGGCCGGCCGAGGGCTACACTGGCAGGGATAACCCAAATGTGATGACTGCAGCAGTGAATACACCCGAACATGTACATTTATGGTAAGTGTACACACTGTACTTTCTCAGCACCCTCCGAACATGTACATTTATGGTAAGTGTACACACTGTACTTTCTCAGCACCCTCCGAACATGTACATTTATGGTAAGTGTACACGACTGTACTTTCTTAGCACCCTCCGAACATGTACATTTATGGTAAGTGTACACACTGTACTTTCTCAGCACCCTCCGAACATGTACATTTATGGTAAGTGTACACACTGTACTTTCTCAGCACCCTCCGAACATGTACATTTATGGTAAGTGTACACGACTGTACTTTCTTAGCACCCTCCGAACATGTACATTTATGGTAAGTGTACACACTGTACTTTCTCAGCACCCTCCGAACATGTACATTTATGGTAAGTGTACACACTGTACTTTCTCAGCACCCTCCGAACATGTACATTTATGGTAAGTGTACACACTGTACTTTCTTAGCACCCTCCGAACATGTACATTTATGGTAAGTGTACACACTGTACTTTCTCAGCACCCTCCGAACATGTACATTTATGGTAAGTGTACACACTGTACTTTCTCAGCACCCTCCGAACATGTACATTTATGGTAAGTGTACACACTGTACTTTCTTAGCACCCTCCGAACATGTACATTTATGGTAAGTGTACACACTGTACTTTCTCAGCACCCTCCGAACATGTACATTTATGGTAAGTGTACACACTGTACTTTCTCAGCACCCTCAGGGTACCCAGAATTGTCTCGTTTTGCAGTTCATAAGGGGTTACTTTTATCGGTAGCATATTTTTAATACTCAGTTGTTCCTACTACAACTGGAAAGATACTGTAGCCACTGGGTGCTGCAGTTTCAAAAATCAAAGCTATTTCTGTCTTTTTCAGTTGAACTACAGTATCTGGTCTGTTTGCTTCTACCTTCTTAGCGGCTGGTATGGGGTGGTTCCACATAATCATTACTTCATCATTTTCAACAATCCTTTGCAGTTCATGTTTCTAGTGTCTCTCAGCAGCCTTTATGTTGTAATGTTTACAAAGTCACAAGTGTAACAACCTTACCACATTATTATGTCTTTCAGTATACAAACCTTCAGCCATGGGTGTATAACACCCTGTAACAAGACTTGCAACTGTTTCTAGTTCTGTACCACAAAGCCTACATTTGTCTGTATCTCCGACCTTTTGTATGGAGTTTATGAACCATCTAGTATGCAATCCATTATCTTGAGCTGCCAGTATTTCATCTTTCACTTTAAATTCACCCCGTCTATGTCATTCGCACCCAACTCTTGGTTAACATGTGGCTGTTCCAGCAGATCTCTGTTTGCCATAGCTGTCATCTTTCCATTTATATTTTCTTTTTTTTTTCATGATCCCTTGCTTTATAATCTTTGTTTTGCTTGTTTTTTTTTTTTTTTTGTTGCACTTTCTGTTGCTACCTGTTTTTTATCCATGTTTGGTTGAATTTTCATGCCTGCTTTTTTCCTAAAGTCTTCTTTTAGCCTAAGCAAAGAGGTCATCTTAGATTTATTTTGTTCAAGTTTTAGAACTTTTAATATGTTTAAATGTGGTTATATGAATAAATAAACATGCCGTCCCACAATCACTGGCCTATATGTGTAGTCGATTTCAAGGAGGTCCATGCCTTCCTCAGATAGAGGAATATATAATCTAGGCAAACACTGGTTCTTGTATATCATGTGATGGGCATGGAACAGTTTTCTTGTTTTCCTGTCAAGCTTATCCAGCTGTTATTGTGGCCAGTCAATCACCTCAAAGCTATAAGTTAAAACATATAGTGGAAGGTGATTTACAGTTTGAGCTTAATTCCTAGATGTCAAAGCTGTCTTCTAAAAAGTAAGATCTGGTCTCATTTTTTCATGCTGTATTGCTGCCCCTTCATCTATTCCAAGATATTTGTACACTACTTCTTGTTCTAAATCCTTTATATCACATTCCTCCCCAAGTTTTACATTTTCTTGAGTCTTCAGTTTTCATCTTTCAAATGTTGCATGTTTGTTGAGAACAAATGCCATTGCTATGTCATCTGAGAAGCCTTTAACAACCTGGAGTTGTTATTTAGATGGTTACCTTATGAACTATACAGTTTAAATCATTCCCAAAAGGTGGATGAGATAGCCTTTCATTTGATGATTTTCTTGGAGTCAGACTGAATCCATGACCTTTGCTGTTGAGCAAACAGCTTAACGGACTGAAAACAAGACAAAGCAGTAATGTTGACAAAGAATCACCCTGAAACATTTCACCCTGGATAGCAATTTGTCCTTTTCTGTAGTTCAAATGCAAAGTAGTTTGCCATTTCTTCATTGCAACTGAAATAAAATGTACCAGTTTGTAATGGATCCTGTACATCTGTAAGCATTCTATAATAGAGGAGTGAGATATACTATTAAATGCTTTTATTGTAATCTATGCATGCCATACTTAGTTTTCTGTTCTTTTTTACGAGTCCCTGTTATGGCTTTATTTAACAAAAGATGTTCCTTTGCTCCATATGGTCCTCTTTTATTCCCCTTCTGTTGTAAGGTCATGATTGAATTTTTATCTAAATTTCTCTAATCTATCTGCATCAGTTCTTGTATTTGACTTATATGTTGTTGGAAGACAGGTTATTGGTTGATAGTTCTTAGGGTGATCTGTATTTTCATAATTAGGTTTAAATATGGTTCTCCCCAAAGTTAGCCAGCCTGGAGTCATTTCAGGGTCTCCATATAAGTAGTTTTTCTCAGGTCTATATCATCAGATCAAATGTTTAAAATGTCAAGCAATCTAAAGAGCAAAAATGCCAGAACTCAAAGTGATTTTTTTGAGATTGCAGTACAGTGAAGATCGGAATATTTGCCCTTTCCTCACTGTAGTGCGATCATGGATTTGGAAAAAGAAGTTATGTCTTACCATAACGTTCCATCTGTACTGTTGATCCTCGTTCAGTCATTATGCCTGGGTTATTGGTTACGACCTTGAACCGAGCCGGCCATCTTCCAAGCTCGCGACAGCCACAAACTTTTGAGCTAAACTCTTACCCACAATTCCCCTCTACCTGTTACCTCAGATTGAGTTTGCAAGTCAAAAAGAGTAGAGGCTACCTCTGGTCAAAGGACCTAATGGAACCGGATGATGAGATCCACTATAAGCCTCAGGAGGGGGAAGGAGGGAGGGTCGTAATGACTGAACGAGGATCAACAATACAGATGGAATGTTATGGTAAGACATAACTTCTTTATCTGATATTGTTAATCCAAATTCATTCCTTTCGCCTCGGACAGAATCCCCAGCTACCTTTATTCCTGGGAGGCTCTCATGGAAGGACATTCCTGAGCACCACTGAACCAAAGGACGCTCTGCCTCTGGAGGCCAAATCCAATATATAATGGCTGATGAAGGTATGAGGTCTAGCCCAAGTTGCAGCTGCACAAATGTCAGGTAAAGAAGCTCTATCATAGACGGCAGCAGAAGTGGCTACTGACCTAGTGGAATGAGCCCTAACGGCTTTAGTCAGAGGGATATTGTGAGATTTGTGAATAAATGTTACACAGTCTTCTAACCATTTAGCCAATGTGACCTTAGAAACAGCACATCCAATTCTAGGCCCAGAATTGGCCAAGAATAGCTGATCTGATTTGTGAGAAGCCTTAGTTCTGTCCAAATAGAAACAAATTTGCCGGTGAATGTCAAGGGTATGTAGACAATACTCTCCTCTGTTAGAATGATTGGGAAGGAAAACTGGCAATTCAATGGATTGGTTAATAGACATTTCAGAGATCACTTTTGGCAGGAAGGAAGGATTAGTTCTCAATAACACTCTATCTTTATGAAAGATCAAGTAAGGCCGTTTTATGCATAGAGCTTGAAGTTCAGAGGTATGTCTGGCAGAAGTAATGGTGACCAAGAACAAAGTTTTCCAAGAAAGAAACTTGAGGTCACATGAAAAGGCTGGTTCAAAAGGAGACGTAGTCAAAGCTTGCAGGACTAAAGACAGGTCCCATGGCTGGCTAGGTTCTCTAAAAGGGGGTTTCATATGATTTACGCCTTTTAGAAAGTTCATGCATAAGAGAAGAGTCACGGACACCATTGTGAAAATTAGATATTGCGGCCAAGTGAACTCAAATAGTAGAAGCAGATAGGCCAGATTGGAATAAACTGGACAGGTACTCCAGTACTACCGGCACTGGTGCTGAAAAAGGGTCTATCCGTTTTTCCTTCAGCCAAATGATAAACCTTTTCCATTTGCTGAGATAAGTAGTTCTGGTGGAAGACTTATGAGATGCAATAAGAAAGTCACGTACTGGGAAAGAAAGATCAGTCTGCCTGGCAATCACTGGAAGTGGAGGAGTCAAGCTGTGAGCGTCAGGCTGTTCAGGTTGGGGTGAATCAGATTCTGCGGATGGGAGATCAAGTCCAGAGTTGTTTTGAGAATCCATGGTTGATATAGCAGGTGAGGTCATTAGAAGGGGAACCAAATTTGATGAGGCCAATATGGCGCTATGAGGATTATCTTGCTCTTCAACTGGCAGGCTTTCTTCAGGAACTGGGGAATGAGAGGGAGAGGGGGAAAGGCATAGAGCAGACCTGAGGGCCAATTGTGGACTAGAGCTTCCCTGGGTGACAGTCCTCGAGGGGGAAGCAGGGTGAAGTAATTGCTGCATTTGCAGTTGGTTGGGGATGCAAAAAGGCTGCAGCAAGGGAGACCCCATCGGTTGAAAATCTCCGCCACTATAAGAGGATTCAGAGATCACTCGTGTGGTTGCAGAATGCAGCTGCTCAATCTGTCTGCTATCACTTTGGAAGTCCCGGGAATGTGCGTTGCTAAAAGAAAGCGGTTGGTAGACATCGCCCATTGCTATATCCTCAAGGCTTCTTGACAAAGTGGGTAGAATTTGGTTCCGTCTTGTTTGTTGATGTACCAGACTACAGCCATGTTGTCCGATTGTATTGCAATAGTCCCTGATGGAAGGAGGAGATGAAATACTTGCAATGCTAGAAGCACCGCCCTCAGTTCTAGGACATTTATATGCAAATGAGCCTCTAGTTCCGACCACTTGCCTTGGACTATCTTCCCCCGAAAAGCCCCTCCCCCCACCCCATCAGGGAGGCGTCCGTGGTCACTTTAGCTTTGGACTGTTGGGGTGTGAAGGAGCGAGACTATTGTGACGGGTTCTGCGACATCCATCAAATCAAGTCTTGTTTGCATCTCTGAGTCACCCGAATCTGGGATGATAGAGGGAACTGAAAAGGGTACCACTGAATGAGCAGTAACCATTGTAAAAGCCTCATGTGGAATCTTGCAAGGGGGACAATGGTGATGGAAGCTGCCATGGAACCCAACAACTGGAGAGGATGGGTATGAGTTGTTGTTTTATCCTTAAAATTCTGTGCTCTGGAATCGATGCAGTGCAGTTCTTTGTATCCAACAGAACCCCAATGAATTCTATGGATTGGGATGGGGATAGGTTGGATTTTTGCCAGTTTATAGTTACACCTAGCCTTTTTGTATTGTGAAGAGAGTATGCCAAGGCTTTTTCCAAAAGATGTCTGGTGGGGGCGGTTATGAGCCAGTCGTCTAGGTATGGAAATTCACAGAATCCTTCAATTCGCAGGTGAGCTGTGACAACTGCCATGCACTTTGTGAGCACTCTGGGGGCTGTAGAGAGTCCAAAGGGCAGTACTCAGAACTGGTAAAGACTGGCTCCAGCATGGAAGTGAAGGAATCTTCTCGATGGTCTGTCCACCTTTATGTGGTAGTACGCATCTTGAAGATCTATAGAGCACATCCAATCACCTGCCTCCAAGAGTGGGAGGATAGACTGTATTGTGACCATCTGGAATTTCTGTACCTCTACGAATTTGTTTAGCACACTGAGATCCAAAATTGGTCTCTAGTCCCTGGTCTTTTTTGGCACTAAAAGTAATCTTGAGTAAAACCCGGATCCTATCTGGTCTGCTGGGACTATTTGGATGGCTCTTTTTCTTAGCAGCTTTGAAATCTCTAATGCTGCTTCTTCCCTTTGACTGGGTGGAACATTGGGTAAGCTCCTTAGGGGGGGGGGGGGGAACAAAGGTCAAAGGGAATATGATAACCTCTGGTTATTATCTCTTGTAACCAAGAATCGGTGGTAATGGTTAGCCAGGCACAAGGGTACAAAGAGAAACGACCCCCAACCACTTCCAGAGGAAAGCAGTTGGGCCGCTCTTCAGGAGCGCTGGTAGGACTAGCCAGAGAAAGAAGCTCTGGAACCCTGGTTACACAGACATCCTCTGCCCTGAAAGGGGCATCTTCCATATGAGTTTGCTCTTCTGCCTCTAGGGGAAAACTAGGCGTGTATGTCATGGAAAGAACCCTGAGACTTTTTGTGCCACATCTTCCCACTCTTTTGGTTTCTGGAGAAAGCCCGTTGAGGGGAAGAATAATTAACACCCATGGCAGAAAGGGTCTTACTGTCATGTTCACATCTAGCCAGTGTGTCTTTAACTTTGGGTCCAAATAACGAAGAGGCTTCAATGGGAGCATTCAGAGAGGAAGCCTTGAAGGGTTCCGCAAAATCACACAAGCACATCCAGGCATGCCGTCTCATGACTATGTCTGCATCCGCTGCTCTAGCTGCACCTTCTGATGCATGAGAAATCAGGCACATGGAGGAGTTAGAGATCGATTCAAGGGTGGCTAACTGTGAGGCCACTTTGTCCCAGACATCATCAGACACAGCTCCGGCCAAAGTTTCAGAGAGCTCAGAAATTAAGTTTCTTTAAAGCCTGGTAAAATGTGACAAATAATTCAGGGATCTGATTGCAAAGGTTGCTGATGCAAAGGTATGCTTCCCTAATCTATCCAGTGCCCGGGACTCATTGTTGGGCGGGTGGACAGTCTGGCTTTCTTCCGCCAGGTCCTTCTTTGTTGCGGCCGCCACCACCAAGGCATCAACAGGAAGACCTTTGGACCAATGAGGCTCACTATCTGGAGGGGACAAGAATTTAACTGGTCTGCAGGGGATGGCATCAATGGCGTCAGGAGCCTTCCATGCACGTTGCACGATGAGCCAGACAAGATCGTCTGCAGGTGGAGTAACCCAGGAGGTAAGGGGACGGGCACGAAAGGCCTGCAGGAACACAGACTCTTCAGAGGTCAGGTTAGAGGGCCACCAATCACCTCTCTGCTTAGGTATTTTGAGGATATCTCCAAAGGATACCTCAGAGGGTGTCCAAGGGGATCCTTCCCCATCATCAAAGTCTGTGTCTTCCATGAGGGACTCCTCTGTGGAGTCCACGTGCTTTCTCTTACACAAACTCTTGTGATGAACTTCCTCAGGGGGAGAATCAGGGGAAGACAGTGCAAAAGGAGCCTCCTGTGGGAGTGTGTCCTGAGGCCCCTGTGCCCGGTGTCCTTCAGGGGTGTCTTGTGTAAATTGCGGTCAAGAGGAGGATGGGGGCACTGATAGCACAGGATCGCTAACAGACACAAGAGCCTTCTCCATGAGTTGGAAGGCTGGTCCACCCGAGGAGGTCACACCTCACTCAAGCAAATCAGCCTGCCATCTCAGAGTCCTCAGATGGCTGTTAAAAACAGGAATATGTATGCCACAGCTAGCATCCTGAGCAGTGACTGCAGTGACAAGTCTCTCCTGCCACAAAGGCAACTGTGACTCCTTAGTGAGGTCCATGAAAGGAGCCAAAGTGAGGGAAGTCTGTGCTACAGCAGGGGGCTTCAAAGGCAATGAAGGAGGAGAATAGGTAGGAGGAGAATAGGTAGGAGTCTTTGGAGAAGGGTGTTCACCTCCGAAGAAAGAGTAGGTCCTGGAGGGTTGGATACCTCTGGTCAAAAGCAATTGATCTACAAGACACACCACATCATATTTCGAGAGGCTTCCAGTGGATCTCATGGACATAGCTGAAGGGGAGCCAGGTCTATCCAAGGATGCAGGAAACTCGGTGCCCACAAAGGGGTCTTTACACAGTGCTAAAATAGGCATCTGCACTGAGAACAATGGAGCCGTTAAGGCTTGTACTACTGGTGTCTGCACCGAGGAGATCATCGGTGCCAAAGGTAAGGTCTGCACTGATGAGGACAGTGCCGAAGTAGTAGTTGGCACTATGGTAGGTGCCGAAAGAGTCTGTGTGGAAAACGAGGTGGTCGGTACCGAGAGGATAGTCAGTGCCATGTAAATTGTCAGAGTTGAAGCGGGGGGCCGTCAGAACCATCATCAATGCTGGAAAGATCTGCACCGAAGAAAAAGTTGGTGCCGGTAAGGAAGTCTGAACCGAGGGGGCCCCTTGGTTCTGATGATGTGCGGGGCACAAAACTCGGTGCCAAAGTAACGGATGTTGCCGAAGGCTTCGGTGCAGAAGATCTAGGCACTGAAGGCCTCGGGGCCGAGAAAGTCAAATCCAAACTAAAAAGTTTGGCCTTCTTAGGTCTTGGTTCCTGGTGGTCCCCAGCCGGAGATGATGGAAGAGACTTGGCCTTCTTGTGATCATCTCCTTTTTTATGGGAACTAGGAGGGGTTGAAGCCTCAGACCCAGAAATAGCTTCTGAATTGGAAGATTTAAGTAGCCCCTTTAAAATCAGTTTATTTTTCCTTTCCACCAAAGTCCTGTTAGAAAAGTTAGCACCAATCCAGCAAGGCGGGTCAACAGTCAAGTGAGGCACACCCAAACAGTAAACACATAATGCATGTGCATCCGAAATAGGCAATTTATGCCCACAATCTACACATCTTTAAAACCCCGGACCACCTTTTTTCTCTGTCATGATAGGAAGCAGGAAGAAAGGAAAGAAAGGAAGTAGGTACCAACAATGGTACGAGAAATACCTGAAGGTAAAGCAGGAAAGATTTTACCAATGATGGTAAAGGAGTTACCGCACGGTAAGAAGAAAGAAGGGCTAGAAAACAACCAAAATAAAGTCGCTAGATGCGATAGGGTAAGAGAAAACTATTTAACAAAATTTGAACTAAGAAGAACTGCAATACGATTAGGTTTATCAAAGAAGTTTTACTTAGCTCAAGAGAAGTGTCTTGACACAACTGAATGGTGATGTGGCAAACGAAATCTGGGGTAACAGGGAGAGGGGAATTGTGGGTAAGAGTTTAGCTCAAGAGTTTGTGGCTGTCGCGAGCTTGGAAGATGGCCGGCTCGGTTCCGAGGTTGGAACCGATAACCCAGGAGTAAGGAATGAACGAGGATTAACAATATCAGATTATATATTTAGCAGGGGGTGTGGGGGGCACTGTCCCCAACAATAAGGAGTTTGAGTTCCAGGATTTTTGCTCTTTAGAGCATTTGAGATTTTAAACATTCAATCTGATGATATAGACCCATTTTTCTCAAGTCTAAATCACAGTGCAAAGATGTCAATATGATTTCTGCTGGTTTTATTTCTTAAAGTCTTTTGGGTACCATGATGGAGACAGACCCCATTCATAAGTCGGCATATAATTAAAGTTCATGAAATAAATATTGTTTCAATCTTTGATGCAAGCCAAAAGTGCTCTATGCAGCATCTACAATGTGCACAGAATTGACTCTTCTGTATATCATATGGAGTTACATGTACTACATGTATTGGCAGCGTATCTAAATACAACTGGAAATTCTTTTTTATTAGATCTATAGCTCCAACTAATTACTGTTAGAACTGTCTGGGTAATTTTCACATTGTTGTCCTTTCTGCCAGCAGCTCCTGATATTTTAGACACTGTAATTACTAGATGTAGTGATTTCAGTGATCAATGCTACTTTTGACTTTTTTTCATGAACTACAATCTGGTTTTCTCACATCAGTTTTTTGAACTGTTGGTAATGGGCAATCCCATGGGATATAAACTTCATCAATCTCTATAATGGTTTGTGGTTCATGTTTCCAATGTTTCTTAGCTACTTATGTTATTGTAGTACTTTTCCAATTCTCAGTGCAACAGCGTCACCACATTATTGTGCCTTTATGTGTACAGGCATTCTGTCATGTGTATCACACCCAGCAAGAAGATGTGCAACTGCTTCTGATTCTTTTTTACAGGACCTGCATTTGTCTGTTTCTCCCACATGTTCAATGGGCTTTGTAAACGGTGTGAATGCAGTCCACTGACCATTATTAACCTTTCGTCTTTTGGTTTCAATTCACCTCTCCTTAACTATTATTACGTTAAATTCTATGAGGTTGTTCCAGGAGATCTCTATACTTGCCATTGTATTTATGCCGTTTCCACATTTCTTTCAATCTGATCTGATCCTTCTCCTTATACTCTTTCTTTTGTTTTTTGCACACTCAGTTGCTATCTGATTTTTGTTTACTTCTGGTTTGATTTCTATTCCCACTTCATGCCAGAATGCTTCTGCTTAACTAATCAGAGAGGTTATCTTAGACTTCCTCTCCTCATGTTTTAAAACGTTCACTATGTTTGGATCTGATGAGGTCAGCAGATATGTATGCAGTCCCATGACTGCAGATGTGTACATGTAATCAATTCTGATGTGGCCCATACCTCCTTCAGAACAAGGAATATATAATCTTGGTCTACACTGATTTTTATATATCATTTAAAAGGCATGATAGGGGTGGCACAGTAGTGCAGTGAATAGTGTTGTTGCCACAGAGCAAGAGGGTCCCTGGTTTGATTCTTGGTTTTGGTGTCTTCTGTGCATAGTCTACATATCTTCTCATGGGTTTCCTCCTGGTGTTCCATTTTCCTCCCACATTCCAAAAACATGCAGTAAAGTGGATTGGGCACTCTAAATTGGCCATAGCTGTGAGTATGGATGTCCATATGAGTGTATGCTGTGGAAGAACTACCGAGGCAGGGCTACCCACTCTGGTGCAAATTTTGGCTCTAAATGATTGTTGCTGTTGAAGTGACACCCCAACCTCATGTACAAAAATGAGAAAAAGGGGTTGTGAATGGATGGATGGAATTGATTAGCTTGAAGCATTTTTTCTTGTTTTCCTGTCCATCTGATCCAATACCTTTTGGGCCCAATCAATCACACCAAAACTGTAAGTTATAACAGGAAGAGCAAATTGGTTTACAGCTTGGACTTTATTCCTATATGTGAAAGGTGTTTTCATATTAGTTTAGTCTTCTGAAGTACTCCTTACTGAGTTTTATTTGCTTTTGTTCATGTTTTATTGATGATCCTTCATTATACCTTTCAACCTGTTAGAGCAAGAAATCTGGACAAAGGCACAGACAATGGGGGGACAAAGGCCTACAAATAGGGACACTTTTTAAATATTGCTCTTACAAATTTTGAACGTGGCTAGAATAATAGTTTATGCATTAGCATGAATTTTCTGAAGGATATGAAGTCTGAAACTGAAATGCATGCTATTATTTTCTGACTTCAGTCCTCAATGATTTAGCAGCGATTTGTCATAAAACCACAATTTTATGAGAAACAGACCAAAATATAATGCAAAAATCTGGATATTCTACAAAATCTGTTCAGGTGAGAGGTATGTCCTTAATTAATTCCAAAATATTTATATACTGCCTCCTGCGCATGTTCATTTATGTCACATTCCTGTCCCAGGTTGATATTTTCTTGGTACTGCAACTTTCCTGCTTTAAACATTGCTTTTGCACATTTATCAAGACCAAATGACATCATCTGAGAAAATCTTAACCACTTGCAATTGTGCTTTCAACTCCTGATCTGTTGAACTATACAGTTTTAAGTCATCCATGAAAAGTAGGTGAGAAGTCTTTAAGCCAAGTTGTAACCAAAACCTTATCTGTTAAGTAGATAGCTTAATGGGTAAGAGCAAGACAGAACAACAGTGGTGAAAAAGAATCACCCTTGAATATCCCATTTTGAAAATGTATCCATTGGATAATAATTTGCACTTTGTTGTGTGTTAAATGCAAAGTGGTTTGCCACTGTTTCATGCTCACTGTAATGTAATTAATCAATGTAGGATGTGTCTTATACATCTTTAAGCACTCCTTTATCCATGAATGTGGGATACTGTCAAATGCTTTTTTGTAATATATGTCACGCATAAAGTCTTCCTTTTTTTACAATTCTCTGTTATGGTTTTATTTAGCAACAAGTGATCCTTTATTCCATATGACTTTCTTTTGTTCTATTGCCATGACTGAATTTTTTTTTCCTAAATGACTATAAACTCTGTCTGCATCAATTCCAGTTTGTTCATTATCAGAAGGCAAGTTACTGGTCTATAATTTTTAGGATGGCGCACAGATTAATTCTTAAGGAGGAGTATCATTTTTCCGGTTGTTAACCAGGTTGGTGCGTATTCAGAATGCACATATAAGTAGTTCTCACTTAGGGGTATATCTTTGTGTAAAGATGTTAATTCTTTTAGCCAGAAGTTAGGTACTGCATCTGTGCCTGGGATTTTCCATTTAGGAGCTTTTCTTAATTTTGTTTCAATTTCTCTGACCTTTACTTCATCCCATTTCATATCCTGTATGTTTCTTTTAATTTATCTGTCCATTCAGCATCTGTGTTATGGTCCACAAGGTCTTCATAAATATTTCTCCAAAATGTGTGTATTTCTTCTTTTTTTTTTAGGTCTTCATAAATATTTCTCCAAAATGTGTGTATTTCTTCTTTTTTTTGGTGGTGTTTCTATTCCTTTTGCTTTGTTTCCCAGTTCTCTATAAAACTTTTTGAGTCATCAATTAATTTTTTTATATTGTACTCTTCCTTTATATGTATCTGCATATCTTAGTTTTTCTGCCTGTGCTTATATGTTTAATTTATTATTTCCAATAGCGTATGACAGATCCTAGTCTGTTCTGAGATTGTGCATTGCTTTTACATCTATCTTCTTAAGTATTTTTGTTGATCTGTTCCGGCTTCCATATTCTGACAGTGACACTTCTTGTCTTACTCGCTTTACAGTTTCCTCTATTTTGTGCTTCAATGATGACATTTTATTTATTCTCTTCCTTTCTCCTATTGCTCTATGCTCGTGTGGTAAGAATTCATCTGTTATTAATTTAGCTGCACAGTAATATATCCTATTTGCTTCTGTTATGTCACATGCATTTCTGTTAAAAGTCTTGATTACTGTGTTCATCAGTTTTATCAGACTTCTAACATGTTGGGTCTTATTTACTTTCTGTAATATATTTCTTTCATCAATCTTAATATATCTAGCTATCTCTATTAAATCAAGCAACTTTTCCCTTAGACCATTTTATTATTAACTGAGAGTACACTCTTTGCTTTCTGTTTCCTGCAGACATTCTACAGAAGGTTCTAGACTGATTTCCTGTGACATAACGTTCAGCTGCATCCTGCATCATCTGCTACTCCTTTTTATGGGAACTCATTGGCCCATCATTCCACATTAACTGTTTTCAAGTTGCCACTGTTTCCTGCTCCTTCCCTTGATGTGCAGCCCCGACTGTACTTTTGTACTGGTTTTCTGCTGAGGGCCCCAGAGCATCTGCATGTCGCATGTAATCAGATGCTTCCCATTCCACCTCTTTCTCCTTAATTTGAGGACTCATCGTTCCATCATGCTGTGACATTACCTACACTAAACCCTTCACTTCACAGGTAATCCATAACCATTACAAATCCTCCTTTCTACTTTTCCCCTTTGTTTGCATATCCGGGCGCCTTTGCCTGCATTTCTCTTCAAATCTCTTTGGACTTGCTTTTTTTTGTATTGATTCATTTTCCCTTCTCCTTTGCATACATATTTCACCACAGCACATTTATTGCCCCCAACATGGCTGAGGGAGGGGCACCCCCATGCATTGCTTCTATGATACTGCTTGTCTCCCTGAAATGTCAGCAGCCATAAATTACACATGTGATAATTAATGTCCAACCTGAAGTCCTCTGTGAGTGGCACATCAACAGGAAGGACTACTATTCCATCAGCTAGTAGGCAGTGTATGATGCACAGTAACTGATCACCAGTGCATCTTTTTAGCAGCCTGGCAGTATCCATGACTCCCGCATATGGAATAAAGGTTATCCATAACACCTCGCCCTGCACAGAGATATTCAACAAGACCAAAAGACTAGGTATATGCTGGCACACAGGCATGCCTACAGCCACCAACTATATGTATATGTGTCTCCCTCCCTTCCTTTGTGTATGTTCCTACTGAGCTACAGGTGATGCAGGATACCTCCATGACCAAGCTTCAATATAACTCCATTTATACACATCATTGATGATGGAGCATCTGCTCCATATGTCTCCAAATATCATCATGCATAGTATGTGGTGGCTTGGGTGAACTGGCAACTTCTAGTCTACCTGTATGGACCCTAACATGAAAACATTGGCAAGGTGTAACTCAGAACAAAATGATGCATGCAGTAGTATGCAAAGGCTATGTTAGGTACTGTGTTATTGAATTGCAGTGTGCATCATACATCTGCACTAACACCACCCAGGAGATAGTGTGTGGTAAAGGTAAAACAGCCATCATCATTCGTTCAGGTGCCTAGGGACACATGGGCACATGACTGTCTAGACAACCTGGAGGTGGGGTGGTGGTTTCTTGCCAGTAGAGATAGGGATGTAGCCTTTGGGGGGATTAATATCATCATGAGTTCCTGTGTGGGCTGGATGGAGAGTCAGTATGTGCCTGTGCACTGGAGCCACTACAATGACCAGCTGTATCAGGAGTGGAGGCTCTCTGGGATGCTGATGTCCCAGTATTGGTGAAACATGACATGTAGGGAAGTCACTGACAATGCACCCCACTCCTGGAATATCTGCGTAGTTGCTGTTCCTAACTTATGGTGGGGAAATGAGAGATACATACTACCCCAAGTGCAGACTTTGTGCCATACGATAGCCTCCCTACACCCCCAGGCATAGACAGCACTCATGGATAGGGTAGGAAGAGTGGCACTTTTTAACTTCCAAAAGAAGGTGGACATGGAGCTGACCAGTGACACCATAGCTCTCATGAGGCATATCATGCCATCATCTATGGACTTCATTGCTTTTTGAAAGAGAAAGTATTGGCACCACTGGGCAACATTCTAGCAGAAGCCACAAAGCATGACAGTCATCTTCTTCTTGTCTTGTGTAGCAGCAGATTACGCCTGGATTATAGACTTGAACATCTATTGACTGATCCCAAGAACTAACCCTATATTTGGGACTCTTTGTGACATTGGATAGCACCTGGAACTGCTGGTGCTGCATAATGTGTCTATAGATGTTTGATACAGTGTACTGGTCTGCCAGGCCAAGCCCAGAGGAGGAGTGTTGGTGGTCTCAGTCCCAGGGGAACTCCCGTTATCAGGGCTGGTGAGCCACTTGCGTTTTATCCTGTAGAGCAGATGTGGTTGAGACTACATAGTTACCACAGACAATCATTGTATGACTACCCAGGAGGGAGACAGACAGTGTCAATGTGTCCTCCGACTGTTACTCATTCTGCGTATTATCATCATAATCACATCCTGCACAGGTGCTACCCCCAGATATTTGTCCTGTCTAGATTTCTGCAGGTGTCACCATAGTGTTGAATCTGTCCTGAGAATAGCAAAACAATGCTGACTGCACCTGCAACATGTGATGCCTGTCAGTGTGAATGCAAATAACAGGTAGACTTATACTGGCAATCAACATACATGTACATGTGCTGTTAGTCCATTGAATGAGAACACCAGATGTACCTATGGAGTGCATGTACAGCAGTTGTGTTTTCCCAAAAATCAGCCTTTGGAGAGCTGCATTTGGGCATATATGTTATGGCTACTAACCTAGCTGGTATCCCTGTGAGATGTGTGGAATTTAGCACTCCAAGAAGCTGTGTCCCTCCATCCTGCCATGATGCCTTTGTCCTCATCATCTCCTTGTATGGATGCTAAGAATCATTTTTCATCTGTGAGACTTGTAGTGGGAGGTGTCCCCTCTTTTTCCAAACCTGTCCAGTGGTATGTTGCATGATTTCTATGAAGTCTGCTGGCATGTTACCAATATGCTACCAGCATTGTTGGGTTGTGACATTCCTCCCAGCCATGCTACTGATATCATTCATGTCCCACACACAGTCATGTAGAGTTTTGTTGGTACCCCCTGTCCTCAACAAGGACTAACAGCCTAAAGCATGACTTCATTTTCATAACTGCTGAAATACTCTAACCTCTAACTTCCACCCCCCCTAGAAGATATGTGCACAGCTAGGAAGAAAGGTGCAGTAGTTGTAGACCAGTGAGATCTGGGTATGGTTGTCTTGTCATGATACACAGTACTTTGGTTTGGCAATACATAACAAAACAGAGTTGTATAAGTCACGGCAGACAGTAAAGATCACAGATATATTATGGACAGTGGGATACCCAAGCATTAACTAATCTAATAGGGATGGACCTGTGCATGTATACTGTGGGGTAAGTAGCACACAGAAGTCCATCCACAGGGATGTGTAAGTGATGCGGAGCTACACAAACAGCATAGAAGAGGAATTACAAGCATGCATAGGTAGGTGGCATGAAGTGCTGGGCTATGCAATCATGGGTTACATATGTATATGTCATAGGATCATAGGAGGTTACTAGGCTAATGGCCCTGAGGCCCTTACAAGCCTAGCCAAGAGTTTATCCCCCCAAAAAAACCTCAGTCAGCACCTGTCGCCCCTGTCAATGAGTGACACATGTTCATAGGTTCATACTAGGCTATCTGCCCTAGGGCATTTGTAAGCCTAGCCAGAGTGTGTTTGGCTTTCGCCACCCATTTTAAATGAGTTTTACTATGCCCTTTTTCAGGGTTAGTTTACTGTGTCTCTGTCTAACAGTGACACAGAAGTGATCCCCGAGGTAAACCTACGATCTCCCATCCACTCGTCAAGATTCCTCTTGAAGAGAGTCAGTGAGGGACTCTGCCTAACTTGGACTGGGATTCTATTCCAGAGTGAAGGGAGCCTCTGGGTTATGAATCTGTCCCTCCAGCATGTCCTATTTATTTCTGTGCTGAGGTTCAAGTCCCTCGAGTGTGTAGCTCGAAGGGATTTGGATTTTCTGAGGTGAAGCATGTCCATCAATTCTGGGTTGGACATGGCCTTATACGTCAGGCACAGATCGCCTCTAAGTAGGCGGTATGCAACTGAGTAAAGCTAGAGTTTCTTTAACCGAGCAGCATATGGCATCTGTTTGAACCTTTTGATCCTCTTGGTGAGGTACTTTTGGGGTCTTTCTAGTTGCTGCAGGTGTCGGGTAAGGTACATCCTGAATGGGGCATTGTATTCAATTATGGGCCTGATGAGGGATGAGTAAAGAGGCACGATGACCTCCCCTGATGTAGATGTAAATCCCTTCATGATAAGGTGGGCTATATAGAAGGTTTTTCTATCCACTTTGGCCACGTGATTGTCAAATGAGAGATTGCTATCAACTTGGGTCCCCAGGCCCCTAATTACTTCTTCCATAATTAATGGGTTACCACCTATGTGGTAATTTGTGGGCACTTTGTTTTTGCCAAAGGGGATGACTATACACTTTTTGGCATTGAGTTTGAGGTCATGGCTCTGGCACCAGTTGTCTGTCTCTATGAGACCTTTTTGGAGGATGCTTGTCTCAGCTGGAGAGTCGATTATGGCACCCAGTTTGCAGTAATCTGCGAACTTAGCCGTAGTCCACCTGTGTTGGCCTGTACCTTCGAGAAATATATACCGAACAAGAGAGGTCCCAGGACTGAGCCTTGTGGGATGCTACTTGTGACTGGTTTGGAGTCTGACATGGCTCCAGCAATTCTGACCATGTGTGTTCTGTCCTTGAGCCAGTTTGCAACCCATCTAATGACATAGGGGTTTATATTTAAGCTGGAGAGCTTATCTATGATGCCCGAGTGGGGTATTGTATCGAAGGCTTTTGCAAGGTCCAGGTAGGTTGTGTGGACCACCTTCCCCTCGTCAATGGCCTTGGTGACTGATTCAGAGTAATTGACCAGGTTTAAGAGGCAGGATCTACCCTTAACAAAGCCGAATTGGGTAGGATCCAGTGTCTATAGGTCCCCAATATCTTTATTTATGAGTTCCATGATGATCCTCTCCATAGCCTTGCAGACCAAGCTAGTCAGGCTTATGGGGCGATAGTTACCAGAGTCCGTTGAGGCACCACCTTTGTGGAGAGGGACCAATGTTGCTGTACGCCATTATTTGGGTACATATCCTGTAGTAAGGCTGAGGTTGAACAGTAGCTTTATGTTGGGGTTCAGCTCTTCTTGGAGTTCATGTAGGACGCAGCCCGGGACACCATCTGGTCCCATTGATGCTGTGTTTTTTGCTTTGGAGAGGGCGGCTCTAACCTGAGCATCTGAGATGTCGGGGGGGGGGGGCAGCACTCTGCTGAGATAGATATTTTCTCTTTTGGGGGGGGGGGGGGGGGATTTGCACTGAACCTGTCAGCCAGGATGTTGGCAATGTCTGTGGGCTCAGTGTATTTTTTGTTATTTTGGACTAACTCTGAGCATATCTGGGAGTTACCACCCAGGTTCCTAACATAATTAAAGAAGGCCTTGTGATTATCTTTAGTGTCCTGTGCAATTTTTCTCTTGAAGCTGGCCAGATGATTTTATGAGGGACCCTAGTTTTTTGCTAATACTGATCAGAGATGCTTTCCCTTTTAGGGATTTTGCTCTATCATGTAGTAGCTTCCTTCTTCTATTGTATAGTTTATTTATGGCTGGGATCCACCAGACAGGACACTTGCCTTTGGGGGATTGGGTCTTGGTTTTATTTGGAATTGCATGATCCATGCATTCCTGAAGGTGTCCATAGAATGCGTTTATAAAGGATTCTGCTGTTTGGGACATATTTTCCACTGGCCCGGGGGCTTTGAAGGATTCCACCTCGGTTTGGAGGAGTGTGAAGTTTGCTTTAGAGAGGTTTTTCACTGTGGGTTTCTGGGCGGGGGGGGGGGGTCGGGATGTGGATATCCAGTGAGATTAATTTATGGTCCGATCTTACCAGTGAGGGATATACCTCGGTCTGGAGCATAGAGTCCCCATGTTGGTGATGATCAGGTCCAGTATGTTTTCCCCTCTTGTGGGAGTGGTGACAATTTTTTCCATAGCATCTGGGTTTATAAATTCTAGGAACCTTTGGGCTAAGGTATTAGGGCTTGAGTAGTGCTCCCAGTCTATGTTTGGGTAGTTGAAATCGCCCAATATAATGGTGTTTGGAGAGACCTTCATATTTTCCAGTGTTTTCAGGAAAGCCGAGTGGGGTTCCTGAGTTTGGGAGGGTGGTCTGTAGCAGGCTATAAACTGAAAGGCAGTTTTACCCACTGTTAGTTGCACATGGATAGTCTCCGATGCTTCGTGCTGTGCCACCAACCTGGAGGTGTGGGTACCTTTGACGAATATTGATACTCCCCCTCCTTTTGTGGTTCGGTCCGAGTTTTGGGGCTGAAAAGTATGGTATGAGGTATAACCTGGTAGTGTTGGGGTGCTCTCGGGAGCCTTGAACCAGGTTTCTGGTACCATGTGAAACCCCTGGGACAAACTTGTGGTTTCCCATCCACTCATCAAGGTTGCGCTTGAAGAGTGTCAGCAAGGTACTCTGTTTGACATGTATGGAAAGTCAATTCCAGAGATGGAGCAATCTCTGGGAGACAAACCTGTCTCTCCAGCAGGTTTTGTTGATGTATATTAGATTTAGGTCTTTTGAACAGTAATGTGTGAGGAGTTAGACTTACGGATATGAAGCATCTCTAGTAGGGTAGGGTCTGATATTGCCTTGTAGGTGAGACACAGATCACCTCTGAGCAATCTGTATGATACTGAGTAGAGTGATAATGATTTGAGCCTGTCAACATAGGACAGGTGTTGGAGGCCATGGATTTTCATTGTAAGGTATTTCTGTGGCCTTTCCAGTTGGTGCAGGTGTTTGGAGAGGTACATACCAAGTGGGGCATTATGGTCAATTATTGGTGTAATCAGGGAGAAGTACAGTTAAGTAATAACCTCCTGTTTTCTGGTTGCAGTCCCTTTACTTATGAGATGAATAAAGTAAAAGGCTTTTCTGACCACTGCTTGCTACATGATGGTTGAATGCAAGATTGTTGTCAATCTGAGTACCCAAGTCTCTCACTACAGGCTGTGTGCTTAGGGGGTTGCCGTTGATGTAGTAATCATTAGGGGCCTTGTTTTTGCTAAGTGGTATGATAGTACATTTTTTTGCGTTTAACTTAAGGCCATGACTTTGGCCCCAGTCATTTGTGAGACCCTCTTGCAGTATGTTAACATCATTTGTGGAGTCAGTGACAGCACCCACCTTGCAGTCATCTGCAAACCTGGTTAGCCTCCCGCCTTTTGTCTTTGCCTTGACCTCTAACAAGTAGATGCCAAACAGCAGAGGTCCCAGGACAGATCCCTGGGGAACACCACTAGTGACAGGTCTGTTGTCAGAGGTGGAGGCACCTATTTTTACCTTGTGAGTCCTATCGGTGAGCCAGTTGGGCACCCACCTGATGACAGGGATTTACGCCAAGTTGTGTTAGCTTTTCACTGATGCCTGAGTGAGAGATTGTGTCAAAGACCTTGACCAAGTCAAAGTAAGCTATATGTACTGACTTTCCCTCATCTAAGGCCTTGGTGACAGTCTCAAACAAGTCAACCAGGTTCAACGGGCAAGATCTTCCCTTGATGAATCCAAACTGGGCAGGGTCAATTGCTTGGAGATTGTCTATGTCCTTGTTTATGAGATCCATAGTAATATGCTCCATGGCTTTACAGATCAGACTTGTCAAGCTAATGGGGAAATAGTTTCCATGGTCAGTATTGGCACCACCTTTGTGCAAGGGGATGACAATGGCAGTTCTCCACTCTGCTGAAATGAATCCTGTACTTAAGCTGTGGTTGAATAGGGTGCTCAATAGCAAAGCTAATTCTTGCTGGAGATGGTGCAGAATACAGCCTGGGATACAATCAGGTCCCATGGAAGCTGTGTTCTTTGCCTTGGATGGGCTCTTTAACACTTGATCGATAGAGATGTGAGGTGCGGAACAAGTATCGAGGATGTCGAATGGGCCTTTGGGGGGATAGGGGGTGAAATTTGCACTGAACCTATCTGCTAGCAGGTTAGATGAGTCAACAGGATCAGTGTGAGTGATACCATTAAGTACTAATTTGGAACAAACCTGGGCTTTGCCATGGAGGTTCCTGACATAACCAAAAAAGGCTTTGTGGTTTCCCTTTGTTATGGAGGCTAGTTTCAATTCATAATTGGCTTTAGAGGTATTCACAAGTGATCTAATTTGTTTTTTGAGGCTAAGGAGGGAGTTTCTCCAATTTGGAATTTGTTCCTTTTTACTCTTTGACAACAGTTTCTTCATTTTGTTGTAAAGCCTGTTGATAGGGGATGTCCGCCAGATAGCTTTGTGTTTCCCTGAGGAGCAGGTTTGGCTAAGTCCATGCTGTTGGGTATGGCTGAGTTCATGTAGTTGTATAGGTACTTGTATACTGCATTGGTGTATTGCTCAGCATAGTTGTCTGCATCCTCTGAGAGGGGTGGTGGTGTGAAGCTACTGATACCCTCCCTTAGGAGGTTGTAGTCAGCTTTTAAGAAGTTTTTTAGCCTGGTTATGCCTGGGGGGTGAGATAGAAGCTTCGAATGAGACAGACCGATGACCTGATTTCACCAGGGAAGAACATACTATGGGATGGTGCAGCAGTCACACATGTTGGTGAAAACCAACTCCAGAATGTTATCTCCCCTTGTGAGGGATGAGATGAGCTGATCTAGTGGCTCAGAACTGATGAAGTCAAGGAATTGTTGGGTGAGTGCATTAGTGCCGGAATAGTTCACCCAGTCTATGGTGGGGTAGTTGATGTCACCAAGGATCAGGGTTTTAGGGGGTATCTTTATGGAGTCAAGTAGGTCCAGGTAGGAGGATTGGGTGTCCTGAGTCATGGAGGGGGTCTATAGCTGGCTATAACTTGGATAGGTGTCTTGCCAACTGTCAGTTGCACCTCGAGTAATTCCAGTGCATCATGCTGGCAAACCAGTCTAGAGGTGTGCCTGTACTCTTATTTTGGGGTCAGAATGTATGGAATGAGGTATAGCCTGGTAAGGCAGGGATGCACTCTGTAGCCCTGAACCAAGTTTCCGTGACCGCACAGACATTGGCATCTTCCAGTGTGAGGAGAGCCTCCAGTGAGTGTATTTTCAGGTTAAGACTCCTAGAGTTAAGCAGCATGACCTTCAATTTGGTTTTTGACAGATCTTTTATGTTGGAAGATTTGTCTTTGGGACATAGCCTAAAAAGGCACAGTGGGAGAGGCAAGAGCCTTTGCCAGAATTTGAATCTCAGGGGTGAAAGGTGGAGGCCATCTCTGGCAAAGCACTGCGGCCTGTCAACCATGTCATTCCAGGCAGACAGACACTGGATCCCCTTGAAAAGACACTAGAAACTAAGCTAATTGTTGAGTGAATTATTTTTTGTTGGTATTGTGGTATCATTGTTGGTGAAGGTAGGATGCTGCTTAGGGCTAGGGTCATATCTGCCTGGGACACATACTCTGAGAGCTTGTCATGTCTCTCATATAGTCCAGGGAGGTGCATCTCAAGTCATTCACACCAACATGGACAATGTGAGAGTTTTACTTGTACCTGTTGTGAAGACACTTAAGTGCATGCGTGATGTGGTGGATTCTGGCACCTGATAGACAACTAACCGTGACCTCCTTGTCAAGCCTGGTGAGGGAGACACCGGTGTGTCTCACAACTGAGTTACCAATAACTAGTATGTTTGGTTTATTGTTATGTCTTATGGGCTGCGTTGGTTTATTCCACAACGAGTATCCCTGTGGCAGACACACATGGATGTGTAGGGCAGACTTGAGTGAGATGGATAGGCAGTCCTGGTATTGTGGGTTGTTGTCCCACAGATACACTTATACAAAGATACATATGGTACATATTTTATACATGCAAATTCATGGTACAGGACAGCTTACTGTTACTTTAACCTATGACCAGATAAATGCCTGCATGTATTTGATGCTGGTGACATGCACCATAGTACTAACTTGGAAAAGGCAGTCTTATAATCATGGGCTGACACGCCACAAAGATGTCTTTGCGAATACAGTTACATAAGCTATACACTCTATAGATGAAGGTGCACATCACAGGTAAATGTAATACAGACAAACAGTGGAACAATTCTTACAGTAGTGTTACCATGTGCTGTTTCCAGGTGCACACTTCATGAGAGTACGCTTTGTACAGTACTGTAGAACACTGTGTACCTCCTCTGGGCTGTCTCCTGTGGAATTGCTGCATCTTTACTGCCAGACAAAGCTTCATGCTGCTAAGATACTGTTGATGCTGCTTCTTTAACTGTGTGTTTTGGCTGCTAATGTGTCATCTCAGCCATAAAAGTCTCAGATACGTACTAATTTGTGTACTATATATGTTTGCGAGCCCAAATTCTGCCAATGTCTACAAACTGCAGTCTTTAATAGAGGCACATCCATAACAGCAGGTGTACATATATTGCACTGCACACCACCAGCAGATGCCAACTCACACTGCCTGCTGTAATACTCATGGACATCCTCATGAGATCCGCACAATGGAGTATGAGAACTTGACCTACCATGTACACTTTTAGCTACATCATTGAGCTTCACTTACATTTTCCACTTGCCTTGTATACCTCCTAAAGAATCATTATCTGCCTGTTCATGCAGTTTATCCCTGCTTAGTTATTCCTGCTTGTTTTGTACATCACTGTATTGCTTCCATGTGCTGCCCTGAAGCGCATGTCCATGAACACTGGACTTTGTTTCACGTCTGAAGATGTTTTGCTTCAGGCTAGAGGATATACATGAATTTTTATTAATGCTTAATTGTTTACAGAAAGGTTACAATTGCTGTCTGACACAACTGGTTGATTTCAAATTCCTATCTCAGGGTTTTGTCGATATGTAAAACACTAAACATGAAAAAGCATGTCACATAATGATCCCTTGATGCCCTGGTAGATCTGAGTCACAGTAAAAGCATGTACTATCCTAGAACATTGCTGTCATTTTTACAGATATTCATTTTCCTGTATCTTAACCAGATCTGAAAGAAGTATATATGGCTGCATAGGTTGCTACTGCATTGCTTATAGGTGCCTGGTGCCTAAGTGCTGTATATTCAGCTACTGATACCATGCTATGAAGAAGCTGCTGCGCAGGAAGTGCATACATAACTATGCTTGTTGGATGTCAGATTTGGTTTTGTAAGCATGTGTGTATATGCATGCATGCACTTGTGGGTGCTCAGGTGTTTACGGTTGGTGTTTTATTTGCTGTCGACCATGTTTTACACTACCAAGTAATGGTGGTGTGCATACTACTGGGTGATGATGTGTACTTCGATGATATTGTCACTTAGTGTAGTGAGAATTCAATGAATGTTGGTTTGCCAAAGTAATGCTTCAATGTTTTACACGCCCATGTGTGTGTGTGTGTGTGTGTGTGTGTGTGTGTGTGTGTGTGTGTGTGTGTATATGAGACTGCCTTTGCTTCCCTCATGTCTCTTGTGTAAAAGTGTCACTTATCTCAGCTGGACCACCTTGATAACAAAAGTTAAGTCTTGTAAACATCTACTACTAAACACATTTAAGGTTAGTTTCAAGCATGGAGGTATAAATTACAGATCAAATTAAATCAGAGAATGCACCATTAGACTAATATAAATGGGTTAATGGATTTCCACTTTAGAGCGTTAAGATTTTGCTGCTGTTACTGACAAAATTCCAAAAGGGTACTGAAATACTCTAATTTGTTTTGTTTTTTTTTTAAACTGCATGTGAAGAGCCCTGTTATTCAAACTTGTATATTAATATAAATGTAATATGCCATATTTTAGTATGTTTTCTGCATTTGTAACAAAAATGTATGTGTGTGTGTGTGTGTGTGTGTGTGTGTGTGTGTGTGTGTGTGTGTGTGTGTGTGTGTGTGTATTTCTGTATGAGTACACCTGTCTATGTCTGTGTGTGCCTTCACTTATGTGAGTCTACGTATGCCTGTGTGTACTGTGTATGTTTATGCACACGGTATTTACATATGAATATGTAGATGTTACCCTTTTCTGCTCCTTATGCTTGGGGCTGGGTCTTTGTTTTGTGCCAGTACTTTCACACTGACATTTTGTTCTCTACTACCTCACTCACTGGTACTTTACTAGGTATCCCAAAGTCTAGCCATTCTTGGTGGATTCCCAACTTACCCATATTTTGTGGAGATGTGCTTGTCACTATGTCATAATTCACTAGGTACACATTAAAGTTTTCCTGATAACGTACTGTTAGAATATGTGGAGTCTGGTAGATGTGGATCAGAGGAAGGTCATGAATTTTATTCTCGGAATTATGTTAGTTTCCTTTGGTGAACATTGACATTTCATGATGCTCTCTCATTTTGTATACTTTTGCATATGGATAACAGACTCATGTCATCACCACCTCACCATCCATGTGACACAATGAAGTGGCTGTGCCTTATGTTCCTCAATGATTATTTAGTATCACATGACTGTCTCTCCCCCTCCCCATTCCCATACCGGGGAGGGTCAAGGCTATAGCTAGAGGTTTTGGAAAAAACTTCAAGAATGCATCTCTGCCTCCCCCTACAACTGTACCCTCCTTCTAGACAATGTATGTTTCATGCAGTCTAGCTTTTCATTAATTAATAATATTTCTTGAAATAACAGGTATAAGCAAGGTATAAGCAAAAAGTAATTCAGCCAATCAGACATTCCAAAAAAGAAATTAACAAAAATATGCCAAATTGAAAAAAAGCTATTCTATAACAGTAAAACTTTAACACATCTCATCCAACAAAATAATGAATCATTTCAAATATGATGTAATGTGTATGGTATATGCTAGGCTACACTCAATGAGCAGGACAGCTGTCCGTAGATGAAACCTTCCTGCCATTGCATCATTCCCAATGCATTGATTCATAATCACTGGTCTTTTCTCCCTCTTAAGTAGCAGGTCAGATGATCTCTGCCAAAACATCTTGAGAAAGTAAGTTCAGAATATGATAGATAGTCCCAGTGCATCCCACAATTCCATTAAGCTTAGCCATCCAAAAACTGTAGTGGGCAATTAAAAATTGCACCCAGTTCTTTCCAACCTTAACTTGCTTCAGGCTGCAGAAGTGGCATTTTGGAAAATGATTTTAAAGGGAAACACACTAAATCCATATGAAAAGGATTTTCACTGCCAAGTAAACATGACCTTGTACCTAGTGATGAATGGCTGCAGTCTGTATATTAATGAGTGATCACCCTGAAGTGACTTGAACATGATGACCTCATCCTCATATAGCAAGCATTTCAGGGGGCTTAATTCCAGAGATTTTTCCTCAAAAAGTGTTTATCTTCTTTTTAGTTATAGGTATTTAAAACATGAGATGCAGAAATGTGAGGTTCTTGTTCCAGATCCATGATTTTATTTACCTACTTGGTCCTTCATCCCACATCTGGACAACCTGGCAGCATCTTGTAAAAACTGTAAGAAGTGCATTTGTTTACTTTAAAAGAAAGCTGTGTTTGTGTAGTTCTGTGTTTGCAGTAATGATGACACCCTCACAATTACTTTTTTTCCTATGTAACTGTAGTTTGCAATGGTAAATTAGTAAATATTTACACTTACATATCTCCCAAAATGCATTTAACACTAGAGTTATAATCTTCCCACCACACGTGACAGTGACTGATTCAGTCTCCATCCCTAGTTCAAATCCCACACTCACATAAGTCACATTGACCACCCGACATGCACCTGTTCTATGAAAATGACTTACAATTCATTTTACACAATTTTGAAGTGATTGCATTTGCATGAAAGAACAGAGATTTTAAACAAAATGATTTCAAAAGAAGGGTATACTATTTTGTCTCCTACTGTCCAGCACTGTAATGATAAGAGGTGTTTCCATAAACAATAATCCATTTGAACTTTTTCATGAATTTCAGATCATTGCATAGAGAAACATTAGGTGTGAAGATGTTAGTATGCTAAGGTGTCAGAAATCATTACAGATCTGTGATGCAAACATACATGTCTTTGGCTCCAGTTACAGATCGCTTATGCCACATTTATGCACCAGGCATATGAGATATTGTGTTTCTCATGATTCATAGACTTTACTGTATATACACATACACACACACACACACACACACACACACACACACACACACACACACACACACACACACACACACACACACACAAATATTATTAAGTATATCCAAATACTATTAAGTATATCCATCATGATTAAATCATCTTAGATGTTGATGGAGAGACTGGTACAGTATGCCCGGCAAAGCTGCCTTAGACAAATTCTAGTGTATGCCAGGCAAAACAGCTGTTCAGATATGCTACTGACTCTGTGCCAACAGTGGACCCCTTCAGACAGTTATCAGATGAAGCTCTGCCCCAACCCCATGCACCTGTAACAACCACAACTCACCTTTCTGTCTGAGTAGAGATGGGTGCTGTTATGCTCTTCCCACACCCTCATACTAGTGTGACATCATCCCAAACATTGCAGGCAGTGGATGCTTATGATAACCTCACTGTCACAATGGTGAATGGGCCCTCCCAGGTATGATAACCAGTGGATTCCTATGATATTGTGAATGCATCCACCTAGGTCTGGCAGCCAGTAGATCTCTCTGATACCCTCAGCCTCTCAGTGATTAGGCTACTTCTCAAGCCAAGCAGCGAGTGGATCCCCAGTGCATCCTCATTATTACATTGTTGAATACATCCTCCTGAGCCTGGAAGCCAGTGGATCCCTATGACATCACAGTGATGAAGACATCCTTCCAAGCCTGGCATCCAGTGGATCCCCATGACATTACAGTGATGAGGACATCCTCCGAAGCCTAGCAGCCAGTGGATCCCCATGATGCAAACAACCTCACAGTGATGAGAGCACCTTTTAAAATTTGGCATCCAGTGGATCCCCATGACACCTTCTGTATCAGAGTGATGAGTGCATCAAATGGATACTCATGACAGCCTCATGCTCACAGTAATGATGACACCCTCACAAGCTTGGCACCCAGTGAATACCCATGATACCCTTGGTGTCACATTAATAAGTGCACCATTCCAAGCTTGGCAGCTGATGATCCCAGTGACAACATCATTCTGACAGTGATGAAGGCACCCTCCTATGCCTGGCAGGCAGTGGATCCCCCAATGATAAGGTCACCCTCCCAAACCTGCCACCCAATGGCTTATATTCAAGGACTGTTGTATTTTGTATTGGGTGAGTAATCAACATTTCATAACTGGTTGCCTGTTTAAGTAGGGGAGAAAAATAGAGTATCAGTCCTCATCCCCCATCACATACAAATACTTAGAGTAATTAGGAGTCTTCATTCCCCTCCACACAGACACACACATAGGAGTCTTCATTCCCCTCCACACAGACACACACATAGGAGTCTTCATTCCCCTCCACACAGACACACACATTGTCTGCTATGTCAGCATGTGAAACTCCCCCCACAAATACATTGCCACACATCATAGCCATAATCGTCCTCCCATCATACATGCTATTCATTTTTACTTAATATTGTTTATTGAGTAAATGCAGTTGTCCTAACAGCCTTTTGGTCACGACTTCTACTGTATGGCATAGAACTGTAAAATCAAAATAATAGTAAAATAATAAGTATATTTAACAATACCTTTGAATTCACTCTGAAGCCAAAGCCTTTAAAAAATTCATTCAGTTCACTTAAGGCAACAAACAGGCGAGCACTATCTTTGTTGTGAGATACAAAACTTCAGCAATTAAGTTATTTTATTATGTTTAAGCTGATTCTTCCAGTGATGTCAACATTTCACTATTTCATTTAAATTAAATAAGCTAATTTAGCTAACAAAAGTAGAGTATAAAGTTTTAAATTACTTAAGATATAGATTAAAAAAAAAGGCTGTGTCAGTACCCAAAGTATAAATACAGTTAACAAGACAACAGTATTTTTGCAGAAAGTGGATCAGGTCAAACAATCCTACAGTATGCTAAAGGAAAAAGTCAGAGTAAGAGCAAAGGTGTGTAACGTACGGACAAAAGTTAAAGAGAATGTTGACTGAAATGCCATGTACAAAATGAAGCGTGTGTGAGTGTGTGCGTGCGTGCACACGCATGTGTGTTAAGTGTTTATTTTTGAAACTAACGGATCCATAGAGAGCAGTATTTCAACTAACATAAATGGTTTCTTCCAATTCTGAGGTATTAGTATGTACAGTCTGTTTGTGAGTAAACCATTTAACCAACAAATTTGCAGGACCAAAGGACGCAAACCATTTAACAACAGGTAAGTAGTACCACTTGACCCACCTATTCAAAGGTACATAATAGCCTAAAACAAAAACAGCAGAACAGCAATAACTAGGTTTATGGTGTTCACCACTAGCTTGTGAAACATATGGTTTAGTAAGGTGAAACTAACAGTCATGCATTTTACTTCAACCAGAAAGATGTTTATTTTTTTCATTGTTTATTTACTCATAACTCTAATGCCACAGGAGTCACAAATTCCTAGGTGGTCAGTTAGTCTAAAATACTCATCCTCATATTCTTTTCAAACCCACTTGGAAGAAAGAGTCAGATTCAGTAAAGGATAGTCACCATCATAATGTGGTATTGTGGCTATTGTTAATTTCTTACTGCTCCATGGAGTGCATGTGCAAAGTGGGCATAGTGAGCTGTATGCATTTATGTTTTATTGTCCTGCATGTCTTATTACTATGCAACTCCTCTGACATCACTCTGATCACCACCAAAGGACATTTGAATGGCATTGCTTTCTCCAGGTAGAGAATACAGGTCTTTGACCTCTTAGTCTTTCTTCCTCATTGCCACGCCCCTGACACTGAGTGTGCTACTTAAACCTAGATACTTGGTGGCACATGTGAATATGTTGTACCTGCTTCCTTTGACCAGTGAAAAAGAACTTTAGTGAGCAGTATTTAAACCACTACGGAAGGAATGTTAAATGAGGCTGGCAGAATTTTTGTTTATTTATTTACTTTCCATTACATTGATGGGGAAATTGTTAATGTGCCTCATATTATACAGAGTTACCCCAGAGCACATAATGTACTTCATATTATACAGAGTTACCCCAGAGCACATCTTTTCCAGACATTTAAGTCATGTAACTGATAAAATGCACCAGGCTATTCTACAAGCATGTAGTGAGATAACTTCTAAAACATTGCTGCTGTTACAGTACTATTAGAGCAACTGAAACAAGGGATTAGCAGCAGACCAGAGATCCTAATGTGATTTCACCAACGTTAATCTCAACAACAATCTAATGAGAGCATTTTTCAATAGTTCTTTCACTGCTCTACTAAGGTAAAGACATGCAAACATTTCAGTCAGGAAGACAGAGCATGTGTAGCAAGTATAAAGCAAAGAGTCTGCGAGACAGTCATGTCTGTCTAGCTGCCTTCTTCAGTTCCTAGTTTGTTTTTAACTTTTTTCCAGTTTTCACAAGCCTTTACTTACCTCCTATGTATATTTATCTAGTTTGTGTGACATCTGCCTAATGCCTTATATCATCTTATATCCCATTACTCTTTGCTGCGGCTTTTCCTACATTCTCCCATTCTCTTTTCATTCTTTGGAAGCAGCTGAATGGGAATACCTGCATGTTGTCCGCAATGTGATATATACCATGATGCTTTGGGGTTTCATTTACTAGATCTGTGAAGAATTTCTCAAGTCTCTTTTTTTGTTCAGAAAGTATACCAGGGAGTCACTATAAACAATTTCAGCTGTCAGCTTTTGTGCAAGTCTGTTACTAAATAAGCTTTAGGACCGATGCCAAGAAGTGTGAAGTGGGTGGGCTATAATCACAGCAGGGCGATAAACAAGTTCAGGATGAAAGCCACAAAAGTGCTTTATGCAACATATTGTTTGCTGTAACATATTTGCTGTATAATAACATGTTGCCTCTAGTTGTTTTCCTTGAAAGGTTTTCCCCTTGCTGCCTTGCTGATTGGTGACCACATCTTGTGAAATATCTTCACTTTTCTTGACTGCACTAAAGCTAACTAACTACGCAGAACTAAATGCACTTCTTTTTTAAAATATGATCCTCATATTGCACCAGCAGAAGCTCAAAGTAGTTTTGATGACATTGTTAAAAGCATACATTCAGAAATATGTACCACTAATGCATAAGTACAGTGATGGGAAGCAATAATGATGCAGACTTTTCCCCTTCTTTTGAGATATTTTTAAAGATTAACTTTTGAATATACATTTGTATTGTTTCTTTCATACCCGCTTTTCCATCAAACAGCTGAATGTTAGCTTTTCCCATTCCAGAGCTAGGCTGCAATTTATTAGCATCTCATAATGAGTGCAAAGGAATTTGTTCCTAGTGCAAGTCATGAAACAAAAGAGTGGGATTTATAGTACATATAACCAAATGCTATTCTGTGCTCTGCTGAGAATGATACATGGTATATCTTTTGCACAGTTTAATCAGTCCTAGCACCATCCTAGGGGTATGCAGCAGTACTCAGCTGTACAGCTAAATATTTTGGAGTACGGCCACATTAACGCATTCATGAGACAATGGGAGATGGGTCTGGTTCAAGGATGCACCAAGGAGTCCATGTGTCATGGAAACCAAAGATGAATGAATGCAAGTAGACGTGATTTACTTCAGCTTTTCAAATGCTTTAATACAATAGATCAGATAAAAGCTGAAGGGGAAATTCAAGTCTTTTCATAAAAATCCGATTCACTATTGACTAACAGCAAGAAAGCTGAAGGTTAAAATGGGAAACCAGGAAGGAAACATGTATGGGATACACTGTGGATTGCTATCACTTTTTTAGCTTTGTTTGCATTGACACTGGCCTCGGTTGTAACAGGTCAGTTTGGCTTTTTTATGTCAAACTGATACAGAACATTTGCTGTGCACTGCCATGTCATAGTCTTCCTGAATGTGACAGTTGATAAAATCTGCCAGAGGTCATCTTCTCTATTGCTTGATGAAAATCTGTTATCTTTTGGCATTTGATTCCTCCAACCAGTTATGAAAACAACTTTGTTTATCAACTTGTGACCTTTGTTTTTCTGCCTTGCATTTCATACATCTCAATCTGAAGACATTGAAAACTGGAGCAAAGGCCTTTGAAAAATAGATATATCAAGCTAAAATCTGGACATCTAATCAGCATAACATTTGAAGACAAAATATCATATAACTCTTCCCTTTTCCTGAAGGAAGGTGTGATATTAATCAGAAAAACATGTTTAAAAAGAGAGTGGCAACATGATGGAAATATATAAGTACATTATTAAAGAGACAGTTTAATATCTATAGACTTTACTGAACTCTGTTGTAAAAGACTACCACACAAACTCATTTATTTTTGCTTCAGAAAAAGGGTGCATCTTCTTTCTTTAAATTACCACAAGTATGTTGCTCATGGTTTTCTCTGCACAAGGCAGCTTCAAAAATCACTGTTTGATAAGGGGGATTCAGTAAATTGTTTTGAAGGGGTAAATCAAGACTGAAAACTGGGACATACCTCCAAAAATAGGGACATCCTAAATCAGGAATAAAAATAAGAATATTCCTCCAAAACAGGGATGGCTGTGAGGTCTAATGCATTTCAGTTATTAAATGGAGGCCATCTAATATTTTGTTGTTGAATTTATTCATGCTTTATGTATTAAGTATACCGAGTACTATCTCTAAATCTTAGAATGTCTTCTTTCCCTGCAATACATATATGCAAATGTAACATCATTTTATAATCAGGGCATTTCCTGAAAAACAATTTGACTTTATTTGTAGAGTTAATATTTAGTATTATTCTCTTAAATGCTATTCAAGTAAAATATTTAAAAATGCATCGTGATGGAGTCTTAAAAAAAAAACAAAACTGACATGTTTTTGACTATTCATGCTGCTTGTATTTTTTCTACATGTATGTATACACACTTCTTGGTGCTCACTTGATGATTGACTCTATGCTTTCATCTGATGTCTTTCCTTCATGCTGTTATACAACTGTAATACTGAACAATCTCTTTATAACCTTAGTACAGTCTTATTGCATTTAAACTAAAAATAGCTCCATATGCTGTTATTGTGAAAGCTTTGTTAAATTGTTTTCATATTATCCCATTGTATGCGGACCACATCTATACCTGCTTTCTACTTGAGAAGTTGGAGTGTTTCTCCCCACCATGCCTTTGTTGAACATATCCTGGTTAACAAATATAAAGTAAATACCTCAAGAGCATCCAGTATATCATACCTCACTCATGTGGTTATCATTGGAGAGAACTAGGTTGACGTTTGCATTGTAGGTGTGTAACTAGTTGTTAACCATTGTTAAATCTTCATAAATTCTTCTTTAAAATGCTTTTCATATCAACTCTTGTATTCCATAGAGGATTTTACTATAGTTGTGCACACCTTAAGGAAAGAAAGTGAAAAATAACTATAACCCCCCCAAACTCATGTACCCTTCTAGCACATTCTTACCCTAGTCACAAACAGAGTCATAGTAGTAAAAATAAGAAATACTTAAATAACACTGATGGAAAACACAGTTGATAATTACATCTCAGCATTTACTAATAACACTGTTCCATGATGCACTTTCAGTCATATCATAGTACTAGTCATGTCTGAAGTTATAACGTGATGCCAACATTAAAATGACAATCTCACCCTTTTCACAATATGTTCTATTGCCATTGTTTGCATGTCCTAACTGAGTTCTCATTTAATTTAGGCTGGAGGCAGAGCTTGTCATTTAGTATACACTAAGTCAAAACACCATGCTTAGAAAGAGTATACTGCAGAGATATACGTAAGAGGTAATGTGATGTGCTGTGCTTTGGTGAACTTAGCTGCAATCCTTAAAATCACTATCAGTAACTATTAATTGTTATTTGAAGCAGATTGATCATCGCAAACATGCAGGTAATGTTTATCTGACACATTGTACCCTCAAAATTGTAGATTCAGCAGTTACAGTTCTGCTGTATCAGCCAGCAGTCTTCAGGTATGTTCTGTGCTTACCTGGTGCTGAATTGTTCTTGATTGTCAATAATTTATGAGAAGATAGATGCATGCATCTCAGAATAACAAATGAAATGTCTTTCCTTTAGCTTCTCTGATGTATCTGCCAAGCATTATTTATGGACTAAACGTGTAGGTAATTAAATTTGTAACATTTTAGTTGGTACAAATGGCCATCAAACTGTGTGTATTCTTGTTTTAACTCGTGCTTACCCAGTCTTAGTGGAAATAACTGTGATCATTCAGGTCATAGGGTTACACTGTTAAGAACAATGTTATTACCCCCTTTACTCAGCCCTCATTAGGCCAATTATTGAATACAATGCCCCCTTTGACATGTATCTGTCCAGACACATGCAGCAACTGGAGTGCCACAGAGATGCCTTACTAAAAGGATACAAGGCCTGAATAACATACCCTTCATGGACTTACTGAAAGCCCTGTTACTATACTCAGTGTCCTGTTGAAAGATGACCTGTGTCTGGCATATATGGCATCCTCTGACTCATTACGAATAGATTTACTGCACATCAGCAAATCAAATGGCATCAGAAATACTTGCTTTAGGGATCTAAATCTCTTCTGCAATATTGACAGAACAATTTGAAGGGATAGTTGTATCTCACAGACGATACCACTGTTCTGGAACAGACTCTCCATCCATATGAAATAAACTTCCTCCCTGTCCATATTCAAGCACAACTTAGATCTATGGATGGGAAGCCAAACATTTACTCCAGGACTGCCCACTATACTACTACTGGACAGAGGCATCTCTTAAATGCTTTATCCCATGCATAGGTCCCCCTCAAATTATCTATGATATGATCCCAGTTATTCTCATTAGGGGTAATATTTAATTATCGACCATATGATGGGTAAGTCCGATCTATAACCAAATGGGATAGGTTATTTCAAGCTCAAAAAAGGGAAATTGTCTAGTTTTAAAATGGCCTGTGAGGGCAGCTAGCCTAGTACTTACCTATGAACCTAAGAAACTATGAACATGCAAGCACAGTGAGTTTGCAGTACCAGCAGTTGTATGGAATGCCTCTGACTAGAATATTTATTTACTGTTAGGATTTTTTTTCTAAATTAGTGTCTCTCTCTTGCTTGTACAATTTCTGTGATACCTGCTGATCCACAAAACAAAGCTATGCATCCATATTCGTGGATTCAACAAGTATCGCTTTATAATCCATTCATTAAAGTATATATTTAGGTTTCCTTCTGTAGATGTGCAGTAAGTCAACTACATCAAATATTGTTGATTAAGTTGTTTGGAGAAAAAACATCTACTAAAGAGACTTAAATCACCCTCCACCACACCCCACCCACCCAGTAGGTGTCTGCTATGTTCATTTATCTAAATCGTGCACTTTGTCTTTTAAACTCTAATATTTCAAGTTATAGAGACATAAAATTCTAAATGTCCACAAAGTATTTTTAAATTGTAAATATTACCATCTGTCCAGTAACACATACTGGAGTCCAAGTTATATGTTTTGGTCATGATATGCTTCTGTGAATTCTGGGGGAAGAGAAAATTGTGAGATTGATGTTCAAAAGGAAATCTTGCTCAGACGAAGTGTAATTTTATTGATTGTTGCAATATGTGATTCTCCACCTGTTATAATTTATTTATTTATTTATTTGACATTTGTTGACTGGGCTAGTCCAACTGGGCAGATGTCCTTTTCAGCTGAGACCCAAGGAGAAAAGCTTCAAAAGATACACTAAGATTGGTCACAAAATACATGTATAAAAAGGAAGACAAGGCCTGCAGTAATATAAATGCAAGGAATTCTGGGAATTGTGCAACTTTACATAAGAAGTATCATCCATTTTTAAATGCCATAGCTTAGGAAGTTCATAGTTCAGCAAATGAAAACCAGTAACAAATGAGGTCCAGCATCAAATATCAGTAAAGGAAACATTCTCAGTATTTTTAATTTATATTTGTGTAGACTGAAGGAATAACATCAGGGTGGCCACAGTGGTGCAGTGGTTAGCATTGCCACCTCACAGCAAGAGGTTCTCCGGTTTGATCCTCGGCTGGGGTGCCTTCTGTGCGGAGTCTGCATGTCCTCCCTGTGGTCACGTGGGTTTCCTCCGGGTGTTCCGGTTTCTTCCCATATCTCAAAGACAGTGGATTGGACACTAAATTGGCCCTAGGTGTGAGTGTGTGCATGTGTGTGCCTTCTGTGGAAGCTTGGGCGCCGGGCTGGCAACTCGACAACGTAAAACTCCACTGCCAATCATGAGCGGACAAGGTGATCTGCTGTGGCGACCCCTAACCGGGAAAAGCTGAAAGCAGAAGAAGAAGACTGAAGAATAACATCACATATGTACGTGAGGCTTATTACAGTGTCCTGTTGCCATAAAAAAGACAGCTGTAGGAATGTAAACATTAAGGCAGCAAGCAAGAGATAAAAGGCAGAAATGTGGTACCCTTAAAAGTAAAAAATAGCAGTGAGCAATATTTTTTGTATTGGTTAGTTTCGGACTTGCCCGGTCTGACAACATGCAGTAAGTACTATGACCATAAGCCAACTGTACTGCTTTTTAAGGACAGATGTTATATGCATTAATTAAACTTCTCCATTTAACATCTTAGTGTTTATAGTTTTACTTCTAATGAATAAACAGTACATTTCCCTTGTTTATTGCTGGAAAATGCCTGTTGTTGCTAGGATACTACTTGTGCCAAAACACTCACTGCTGGACACCGACGCAGTCATATCTGTACATACCAGGAACAGTGACCTGTTCTCAAATATACATCCCCAATAAATTCCCACAGCATATGTACTTAGCACCTCAAGCTGCCATATACTAACACAAGCATTTGCTTTTCACATGACTTTGTGAAATCAATAAACCCTGTGAAAAGAACAGCGATAGATGAAAACGGCATAATTCAACTTAGTCAGTACTGTCTAGTTAGTGAAGTTGTTTTTTATTTGGATGGTTGTAATGTGCATATGTTTCTGTCTTTTCCTTATGGGTCTGAGGGTCTTGGTCAAATTCCCTTATGGTATTTCAATTTTCCCTTCCAAACTAAATCTAAATATTATATGTTATGAATAAAAATGATATAGGGAAGAAATATTTTGCATGCAGAGTTTATGGTTTTTGCTCTTGTTTGCCATAGAAAGCATAACATTGTAAAGCACAAAAAAGTATTACCTTCTTTGTACGTGCTGTAAGGCATATGCATACTTGGAGTGCATAACACAGCATAAGATGATGTGCATTCCTCTGTCTTGATAACTTCTGCAGATGTTGGCTTGCGGTTCTAGAAACCATGATTGCTTTGGTCAATAACCAGTGTACATGTCAGAAACAGCCTCTTCAGAATAAGAAATAGTTAAATACAAGTCTGTGAATGCAACGTTGGTCCCACTTGACTGCTTACAGACAAGTTGGTGCAGTTTCCACATTTGAAAATGTCATCTCATTTTCAGTGACAGCTTTATTTGTTTGTTTGTTAACTAGATAAGCCAGCTAGGCATAACTCATTCTGGTGCAACCCAAGCACAATGTCCACTTAATTTACCTGCTAAGAATCTTAAAGCCAAGTGAAGCCTGTGGGAGCTAAACTCAGCTCCACAAGGTAAAGCTTGCTAGCACCCTATAGCCTTAATCTTTGGATGCAATCTACCAATAATACCCACAGGCACTGACATTAAAGGCAAGGCACTGCCATTCAACTCACCTAATCTCACCTAATTTCAGCTTTTAAAGAAGTGCCATTTTTAAGTGACACGGTGGTAAATTGATAAGTGTTTTTCCATCACAGTACTTGGTTCTCCATTTCAGTTCTCAGCAGGAGTGCTTTCTGTATAAAGTCTACATGTCTTTCTTCTGCCCATGTATGTTGTGCCTAGTGCACTGCTTTTCTCCCCACATCCCAAAGGCTTTCCATTGGTAAATTGCAATTACTCCAATTTGCCAGGAGGTAGCTGAGTCATGTGGAACTGAGTGCTTGCATTCGGTCAGGAGCTGGTGCCCCTGTGTAAGTTTACTTCATCTGTCTTGCACCCAATGGGTGCCAGGATAGATCCAGCTTCCTTTTGTATATATTAATATATTCTGTATTTCTGCAGTTATCTCATCACTAATTTTACCTTATGTGACAAAAGTGAATGACCTGGCTGTCACTTTCTGATCTCTCAGTGGTTTGTTTCTGACTATTCTTGATTTAATTATTTTTATTTTCTGTTGTACGCTGAGTTATCCACTTTTATTGACTGATTAGCAACTGAAGTTGAAATAAGCTTTATTTATGTCTGTTTGACAATTGTTTGTGGAAATTTTCTCCCTGGAATTCTACTGAAAATGATCACTCTTGTTGGAAATCCTTGGATATGAAATTAAATGAATCATTAATACGACATTTGTGGATTACATTTTTAGTTCCTAATATTCTGTAAGTAGTAGGACTGTTCTAGAAATGCTCCTGTGTGCCTCTGTATGTTTATTTTTAGTTTATAGGTGTTCTTTGTGGACATTGAGGATACAGATTTATGCCAAGGATTGCAATAATGCTGAATAGAGGTAAATGGTTCTATATCTGAAAGGGTGTCATGGTCCATCAGCAAGTCATCCGTTACTGCAGGCGAGCAGCCTATCTGCATACCATTCTATTTGTCTTTTGAATTATTTAGAGAAACCATTGCTGTTGTTGCAGTTAATAAATATTTAAGACAAGTCTTTGCCTGCTATACTGTGCCCATGAAGAAACCCTTTAACTGGATCAGATTCTTTCTTTGCACAGGGATAAATCTATTCAAGCAGTGTCTCATGGGAATAAGGTGATATAAAGTGTAAAAAGTAAGTGACATAGCACAAATTCTTTGGTATATCTGTACATTGTTCTCTTGTTAATGAAAGGGTGCTTTGTAGCCTTATAATGATGACCCTACTGAATGGAGAACTGCTGAACAATGCAATCACCTAAATGATGATGTCTGCTGCCTCAAAATGTTGGGGCAGTGGTGCATGGCTCACAACAGTGAAGGTCTGCTTTAAGGTTAATGCAGCAGACTTATGTTACTCTTCCTTTGCCTAGGTTCCTGAAATAGCATTGATTAAACACATTAGTGCAGTGGTTCATACTGTTTCCTTGTGTAAAGCCATGTTGTACATTGCTGAAGTGGTTGATACCATTTCCCTGTGTAAAGCCATGCTGCAGTTTAGTGCAATGGTTGGTACTGTTTTCCTGTATAAAATTATGTTGCACATTAGTGCATGGGGTTGGTACTTTTCCCTGTTCAAAGCTATGCTGCACTTTAGTGCAATGGTTGGTACTGTTTCCATGTACAACACCATGTTACATATTAATGTAGAGGTCGGTACTGTTTCCCTGTATAGCACCATGCTGTAATGCAGTCCATAGAACTGTTTCCGTGTATACTTTAGTGCAGTGGTTGGTACTGTTTCCATGTACAACACCATGTTACATATTAATGTAGAGGTCGGTACTGTTTCCCTGTATAGCACCATGCTGTAATGCAGTCCATAGAACTGTTTCCGTGTATACTTTAGTGCAGTGGTTGGTGTTGTTTCCCTGCATAGAGCCATGCTGCACTTTAGTACAATGGTTGTTACTGTTTCCATGTACAACACCATGTTACATATTAATGTAGAGGTCGGTACTGTTTCCCTGTATAGCACCATGCTGTAATGCAGTCCATAGAACTGTTTCCGTGTATACTTTAGTGCAGTGGTTGGTACTGTTTCCATGTACAACACCATGTTACATATTAATGTAAAGGTCGGTACTGTTTCCCTGTATAGCACCATGCTGTAATGCAGTCCATAGAACTGTTTCCGTGTATACTTTAGTGCAGTGGTTGGTACTGTTTCCATGTACAACACCATGTTACATATTAATGTAGAGGTTGGTACTGTTTCCCTGTATAGCACCATGCTGTAATGCAGTCCATAGAACTGTTTCCTTGTATACTTTAGTGCAGTGGTTGTTACTGTTTCCATGTACAACACCATGTTACATATTAATGTAGAGGTCGGTACTGTTTCCCTGTATAGCACCATGCTGTATTGCAGTCCATAGAACTGTTTCCTTGTATACTTTAGTGCAATGGTTGTTACTGTTTCCATGTACAACACCATGTTACATATTAATGTAGAGGTCGGTACTGTTTCCCTGTATAGCACCATGCTGTAATGCAGTCCATAGAACTGTTTCCGTGTATACTTTAGTGCAGTGGTTGGTAATGTTTCCATGTACAACACCATGTTACATATTAATGTAGAGGTCGGTACTGTTTCCCTGTATAGCACCATGCTGTAATGCAGTCCATAGAACTGTTTCCGTGTATACTTTAGTGCAGTGGTTGGTAATGTTTCCATGTACAACACCATGTTACATATTAATGTAGAGGTTGGTACTGTTTCCCTGTATAGCACCATGCTGTAATGCAGTCCATAGAACTGTTTCCGTGTATACTTTAGTGCAATGGTTGTTACTGTTTCCATGTACAACACCATGTTACATATTAATGTAGAGGTCGGTACTGTTTCCCTGTATAGCACCATGCTGTAATGCAGTCCATAGAACTGTTTCCGTGTATACTTTAGTGCAGTGGTTGGTACTGTTTCCATGTACAACACCATGTTACATATTAATGTAGAGGTCGGTACTGTTTCCCTGTATAGCACCATGCTGTATTGCAGTCCATAGAACTGTTTCCGTGTATACTTTAGTGCAATGGTTGTTACTGTTTCCATGTACAACACCATGTTACATATTAATGTAGAGGTCGGTACTGTTTCCCTGTATAGCACCATGCTGTATTGCAGTCCATAGGACTGTTTCCGTGTATACTTTAGTGCAGTGGTTGGTAATGTTTCCATGTACAACACCATGTTACATATTAATGTAGAGGTCGGTACTGTTTCCCTGTATAGCACCATGCTGTAATGCAGTCCATAGAACTGTTTCCGTGTATACTTTAGTGCAGTGGTTGGTACTGTTTCCATGTACAACACCATGTTACATATTAATGTAGAGGTTGGTACTGTTTCCCTGTATAGCACCATGCTGTAATGCAGTCCATAGGACTGTTTCCTTGTATACTTTAGTGCAGTGGTTGGTACTGTTTCCATGTACAACACCATGTTACATATTAATGTAGAGGTCGGTACTGTTTCCCTGTATAGCACCATGCTGTAATGCAGTCCATAGGACTGTTTCCGTGTATACTTTAGTGCAGTGGTTGGTACTGTTTCCATGTACAACACCATGTTACATATTAATGTAGAGGTCGGTACTGTTTCCCTGTATAGCACCATGCTGTAATGCAGTCCATAGGACTGTTTCCTTGTATACTTTAGTGCAGTGGTTGGTACTGTTTCCATGTACAACACCATGTTACATATTAATGTAGAGGTCGGTACTGTTTCCCTGTATAGCACCATGCTGTAATGCAGTCCATAGAACTGTTTCCGTGTATACTTTAGAGCAGTGGTTGGTGTTGTTTCCCTGCATAGAGCCATGCTGCACTTTAGTACAATGGTTGTAACTGTTTCCTTGTATAAACCCGTGTTGCACATTAGTGAAGTGGTTAGTTCTGTTTCCCTGTACAAAGCCATATTGGACATTGGTGCAATGGTTGGAACTATTTGCCAGTACAAAACCATGCTGCACTTTAGTGAAATGGTTGGTACTGTTTCAATGTACAAAACTATGTTACATATTAATGTAAAGGTTGGTACTGTTTCTCTATATAGCACCATGCTGCATTGCAATGGGTAGAACAGTTTTCTCATATACTTTAGTGCAGTGATTGGTATTGTTTACCTGCATAGAACCATGCTGCACTTAAGTGCAATGGTTGGTACTGTTTCCCTGCATAAATCTATGCTGCACATTAGGGCAGTGGATGATTCTGTTTCCCCGCACAATGCAATTCTTGATTGGAACTGTTTCCTTGTACAAAACAATGTTGCCCATCAGTGCAGTGGTTGGTTCTGTTTCCCTGTACAATGCATTGCTGAACATTGGTGCAATGGTTGGAACTGTTTCCTTGTACAGACCCATGCTGCACATTAGTGCTGGGGTTGGTTCTGTTTCCCTGTATTAAGGTATGTTGTTGTGCCACCATGACATAGGTATGATGTATCCCTTATGTTGTTGGCACCTGAACTTTTCAAAGAGATTTTAAGGGTGGCACAACCACAACTTGCCTAAAACACTTAAGGCACACATGACTGCCACCTTTTGTCATTTGGATGATATATGTTTTCTAAGCACTGACAGACAAACTGCTCCATTTATAAGGAGTAAGTTGAGTGTGTGTTAGGAGCAGAGCAATGAAAAAGACGTATGTTTATGCAATGCGGGAGCAGGCCATTTACTGTACATGAACTCCTATTGTGACATGTTATGCAGTATTTTGTTACTTAGCTCCTACTAATCTTCTTAACTCATTAACACCTCTGAATTGTGGAATGTCACATCTCTAGCACCGTGTATACATTCTTACATATCAATGCAATTTCTGCAACAGTAAGGTAAAATGCATAAGCCAAGCAAATGTAAATATTTTGTGAGCAATAATTATTAATGTCATCATCATCAACCCCCATTTTTCCATTTTCTACATGGGGTCAAGGTTTTGCATCAAGTGTTGTCATCAGTACCACTCTCTGACCTTCTTTGAGAGTCATGTCTGATGGTCACAGGTCTTCTCTGCTGGACATCCTCGTTTCTTCATACCTTCTTCCAGTCGGTCTCAAATCTTCTTCATCAGATTGTCTTCTGCTTTTCTGTGCATGTGCCTGAATCACTATAATCTGAACCCCTTGACCTTTTCTGCAACTGAAGCTACTTGGGCTTCTGCTATGTTCTTATTTCTTCATCTGTCCCATAGACAGCCAACTGTATCAGTCATTTCATCTCCACTATCCTGTTCACTGTTTCATGGAGCTTTTCTCCCTCAGCCTCCACTGAAAATAGGCTCTCAGGGCCCAGTGGACTTCCCCGGTAATCAAACTGGAAATAAATAAACAAACAAACAATAAATGCTATTAAAAACATTAATCTTCTTTACAGTAATAATAGTCTGTGAATTTACAGTCTTTATATCAGTACTGTAATATATATATTACTCCTCCCTGGTTAGTTCTGACCACAAACTAATCACCTTGGAAATCCACATTCCACCCACCCCCCACCCCACAAAGGTAACCACCATGAAAAACTTCTCCAAAGCTAACTTTGGGCTCCTAAGAACAGAGGTGGCTAATTTCACGGCATCCATGCAAATGGAGAATAGTTGCATGACCACCGAATCATACACCAATTCACTGTATGAACATGTACACAAGTGCATGGATCTTGGCATACCCAATAGAACCAAGACATTCTCCTCCAAAAAAAGGAAGCCAATCTGGTGGTCCTCTGCCATAAACAAACTCTACAACAGAAGGTGAAAACTGGTGCAGAATAAGGTGAAGTCCCAAGACTGGAAAAACTCCCTTATCAGCCTCAACAAAAAGTTGAGATCCCTCATCAAATCCTCTAAAGCTAGCTATGAAAACAGAATTGCAGCAGATAGTAAAGACAACCACAAGGGCTTCTATGCGGCAACATCCAGATTTGCTCTAAGCTACTGCACAATGGTACGTCCTATACCTATCCAACAGATATTGCCAATATACTGGCTGACAAATTCAGTGCCCCCAAAGGACCAATCACAATACCAGTAGATTGCCAGGCACCCAGTATTACTGCTGCACAGTTTAAAACAGCACTGTTCAAGGCCAAGAATACAGCTTCTATGGGACCTGACAATATCCCTGACTGTATTCTACATGAACTACAGAGTGAACTGACATGTCACCTGTGTGCCCTGTTCAATCACAGCCTCACCTCAGGCTTTGTCCCTACCGAATGACACACTGCTATAGTCATCCCTCTCCACAAAGGAGGAGCAACTACAGTCCCTGGCAACTATTGCCCCATTAGTCTGACAAGTCTGATATGCAAAGCTATGGAACGCATCATCATGGACCTAATAAACAAGGATATAGGGAATCTCGGATCTCCAAACTCTGGATCCCACACAGTTTGGTTTTGTGAAGGGTAGATCATGCCTGCTTAACTTGGTCAACTTCTTTGAGTCAGTCACCAGAGCTGTGGATGAAGGCAAGGTGGTTCATACAGCCTACCTTGATCTGGCCAAGGCCTTTGATACCATTCCCCACTCAAGAATCATAGAAAAACTCACTAAGCTAGGCATCAACCCCTGTATCACTAGGTGGGTTGCAAACTGACTCACAAATAGAACTCACAGTGTGAAAGTAGCTGACTCCAAGTCAGACTGCCGAACAGTCATGAGTGGAGTCCCACAGGGATCAGTCCTGGGTCCTCTCCTGTTTGGTATCTACTTCTCAGAAGTCCAGGCCAACACGAAGGGACTCTGGCTGACAAAGTTTGCAGGCGATTGCAAGTTTGGAGCCGTTATTAAGTCCCCAAGTGATGTTGACATCCTATGGAAAGGCCTCACTGAGACCAACGACTGGTGTCAGAACCATGGCCTTAAGCTCAATTCCAAAAAATGTGCTGTCATCCCCTTTGGGAAAAATCCAGTTCCCACTGAACACAGAAGGCATTCTAAAGAGATCCAGGAACACAGGTTGACAGCAGCCTTTCTTTTGACTACCACACTGTCACTGTGGTCAGAAAGTCCTTCTATGTGGCATAGCTCATTACTAAGGGTTTTGCATCCAGGAAGAAAGAGGTCATTGTCTCCCTCTACTCTTTCCTCATTAGGCCAATCATCGAGTACAATGGCCCATTTGGCGTTTACCTCACTAGACACCTGCAACAACTGGAGAGGCCACAAAAGTACCTCACAAAGAGGATCCTAGGCCTTAAACACTTGTCCTATATGGACAGACTAAAAAAAAACTCCAACTATTCTCTGTCTCATATCACCTACTTAGAGGCGATCTCCACTTTACTTACAAAGCCATGTCTGACCCAGCTCTCTTAGAAATGATACATCTAAAGAAATACCAATCCCTCCACACCACACGCTCCAGAGACCTCAACCTCATTACCACAGTCAACAGAACATTCAGGAGGGACAGGTTCATAACCCAGAGACTGCCCATGCTATGGAATAGTCTTCCCATACATGTCAAACAGAGCACCTCACTGGCCCTCTTCAAGAGAAATCTTGATGAGTGGATGGGAAAAAGAAAATTCACCTCGGGGATCACTCCAGTAGCTCTACTTGACAGAGACACTGGAAACTAAGGTTGGTTGGCATGATGCCAGGGTAATCCTATGGGCTAGGCTTGTAAAGGCTCCAGGGCCATTAGCCTAGTACACACCTATGAAGCTATGAACAATGCACACAAACCTAGAATAAATTAAAATTACATTTTTCTCTAAAGTTTCACAAGCAAATTTTTATAACTTGGAAACTCTATTTTGTTTAACTAGACTTGTGCTTTCACATGGTAGCAAAAATATTTTCCAAGTTTGTTTTTTGAGAACCATCATACTTATTTACATGATTCATAATATAAATAATACTGAAAAGCACTCAAGATCCACAAGTTACAGTGCAAATATCAATGCCAGTTTTCTTCAGTATCATCTAAATTCTCACGTCATGCAATACATTGTAAGTTACTTGGTTCTGAAAATGTCGCTGTATACAGGAGCGGCCTTAGTTCAACTGGTGCCCTAGGCAAAAGGGCTCCACGGCGCCCCCACCACACCACCTGGTGCTCCCATCCTGGTCCACCAACCCCAAATAAATACTGCAAAAGCGCCCCTGCTAGAGTGGCGCCCTAAGGCCGGCCATGACTGTATATGTGGAAATACTGCAGGTATTCACAATTACTAGCAAACAACCAGCAACAGTGAAAATATAGTTTTCTGTCTACTACTGTAGCATTTCACGTGAAGAGAGGATAGACCATAGTAAAAATGTTTGGTTTTTAGGAATGACTTCAGGAATAGGAACATTAAAAAGCATAAGGGAGTCAGAAATTATACAGTCATCATTCCATAGAGCTTTACAAAGATATTTAAAGTCTAACTAAAATGGGGAAATTATTTTGCAATTAAAAACTATATCTATCTAGTCAGCATCAGGGTGTCCACATCTCTAGTCAGCATCAGGGTGTCCACATCTCCAGCATTTTATTTCAACTTTCTTGTACATTATTGCTAGTCTATGTGGAATGAAAAAACATCTATGTAAAAATGTCCATGTGTATACATGACAGAACAGGGAAGATATGGATTCCTTAACTGTAAACAGAGTTTTCCATCTTTTTCTGAGAATACTTGTCTATTAACTTCACTTGAATAATTCCTATCTGCTTTGCTAAAATCATTTCTGAGAATTTTATAAATAACATATATGTAGGTGAGCTATTAATAATTGCTGAGATAAAATCCAGGATTTCTAAGTTACTCTTATTGTATGCCTCTAATGAAGGTACAAGCTTAATATATATAAAATCCTTACAAGTTTGGATGTTGTCCAGCCAACTGCAATTTTGCAAACTATATCTGCTGCTCAAATAGTCTGAAGAACTTATTTTATTAGACAAGAGAAATGGATAACAATATAATAGGTCACCTTTCTTAACTTCTAACATTTTCTGAGTATCAAAAGATATTAAACATTCATTTGTGTGAGCAATAGAAAACATAATTATTAATAAATAATTAATTAATCTTATTTAATTGATTAGAAAACGAGCTTTTTAAACAACAGCAATATTTGGTTTATAAGAGGTGTGAGAACAAGTTTTGACCTTTCACTTTAAATGTATATGTACAGGGAAGTCAATATTGTGGGAAGAAATAGACAGGGAATTGTTATGGCTAGGCTTGTATAGGCCCTAGGGCAGATAGCCTAGTACCAGCCTATGAACCTATATTTTTAAAATCCATATAAAGATGTTTGCATGTATTTGAGTATATGGTTCAAGCAATGTCTTATTACTATTAAGACGTAAGATTTCACGTACTGATTTCCAGTATGATGTATAAGAAGTATTATTTCAAAGTAACACTATGTTAATTAAATGTGGAGTTAAAATAAAAATCCATATTTGGAAACCCTATGCCTTCTTCATCCCAGCTTGTGGTGTGCCACAGAAGAGAAATTCTTGTTTTTTTTTTTTTTTGGATAACAAAGGAAGTTAAGTAATAAGTTATTAATTTTCTGTTTAATTTTGACAGGTGGGGGAAATATTAGAGCTTGGCCAATGAATAAGATTTTAGGTAACGGTATCATTTTGATTAAAGTTAGTCTGTCTTCAAATGTGAAGATGAGTCTGTTCCAACTGCCTGTTAGACTTGTAATTGAGTTTATAAGTTGTTGGCAATTAGATGTAAGTGATTTTTTTATAATTAGATTCAGTAATGATACCTAGATATTTAATATGCATGCCCTCCCAGTTTGACTCTTTTTGATCTAAGTTTCATAGTTACATTTTTATTCACTAGAAGTGCCTGAGTTTTTTTGCGATTTAATTTTAGACCAGAGATGTTTGCAAAGAAGTCTAGATTATGTAATAGGTCATCCACTGAATTTTCAATATCACTAAAAGTTACTAGTAGGTCATCAGCAAACATCTTGGGGGATAATTTGTCGGACACTTTATATCCTTTAACACCGTCATTATTTCTAACATAATTTGCAAGAGGCTCAATAGCCAGAGCAAAGAGTAATGGGAAGAGGTGGCACCCCTGTTTAGTACATTTTCTGAAGTTAAAAAAGTCTTATAACTCTAATTATTGTCATTGTTTATTAAGTGTAATTCACCATCTTTCTTCAAAGGTCACTACTTTTAGGAGTGATTGAGGGACCTAGAGCTAAAATCTGAGTCAAAATCAGGCGCAGGTGAGATGTATGGACTTCATATCATTCAGAAAATGCATATTAACATAAATCCTGTAAGAACAGCTTTCTACTGTTATAAGAGCAATATTTAAAATCTGCCCCTATTTTTCAGTCTTTGCCCCCCCCCCCCCATTACTTTAGGCTTTATCTGGATTTCTAGAGCTAGATTGCTGAGAGGTATGCATACCTCTTAATTTTCATTCACTCCATTGGAACTCAGGAAGTTTGCATCGTAACGTCCAGTGGGTGGAGCCCAAGTCTTTTGACAGGATCAAATTATGTCCTTACATTTCAAACAAATGTTCATATCGCTGGAACCATGAAAGAAATATAATGGGAAACCCTTCAGCACACACTATTTTTGGTACTTTTCCGTTAAACCCCTACCACTTGCCGCTGGTCTGGTTCTGGCATATTTCTGCACTATAAAATCCGAGTTAAAAGCAGAGACATCTGAGACAGGTACGCATGTGTGGGACAAAAGTTACAATCAGAAATAGTACAGATTCAATCCACTGTAACATACAGTTAGAAATTATCCTGCTGCTTATGTATTATTGCAGCCAAATTTTTGTGTTCGTGGAAATCGCACAGTTCAAGTGAAATGAGTACAGGTAAGACTTGAATGAGTTTGAACAGCACTTTCAAGTCTTACATGCACAATCTGGTTGTGAATGAGTACATGTAAAACCCACGATCAAACCAAGAGTCAGACTGTACAACTGTTGTGAAAAGGGTATGTTATAAGGTCTTGTTTACATCTGGCATGTTTCTACTTCTGGATTATACACCTTGTAACGTGCGCTTTCTACAGGCAAAGAACTAGTCAGAAAAGAAAAACAAGTCCAATTACATGTGAGAATTGCTATGTACTAAAATAAAACTGCACACAATATGTACTACATTCAGTGACTGCATGTAGGAGGGGAAATGTTGGAAATAGGCATCTGTACTCTTATAAAAAACTCGCCAAACCAACAGTGTTTACAATGCACAACTTGGAACTGTATACATCTTACAGAGTGCAGTGAAAGTGTTTTAAGAGCATTGCCATTGCAATGCTAATATCGGGTGACGTATAAAACATACAGTCCAAGCAACAGTCACAGTTACATGTGTAAACATCATCCGATGTTGCCATACACTAAGCAATTCAACAAAATTGACATTGGACAAGGCAGACTGTGAAAGTACCTACATTTTTTGGCCTTGGGAATGTACTCACTGTAACATAAATTACACCAGAGTGGTGATTCACAGTCTTCCTTTTAACTCCGATTGTAGGCCAGTGACCAGCAGCAAGTGGTAGGGGTTTAACAGAAAAGTACCCTGTTTTTATAGTGGTAGCATTCTTTAGGTTCTAGGTCTTAAACTGGATTTTACAGTTCACAGTAAACACATTAACTATTATATTTGTAATATTTTGTAAACAACTTACAGTATCTCAGCAACCACTCAAGTTACTCACATACTGTCAGCAGCATTTTATTCATCTAGCTGAGAGCTTTCATATAAGGCTAAGGAGTTCTGTCTGTATTACTTGGTTGTTGAGATATTTAGAAAAAATAAAAAATTATATCTATATAAATTAATGTCATGAAAACAATAGTTAATATCTCTTTACCTGCACTAGACAGAGCTCAAATATTAATGCAGTTGAGTTTGCCGTTATGAAAGCTTTAAAATGAAATCTGTTAAAACCTTGTACATAGCATGGTTTTGTAACTATTGATGCAAATATGAACAGGCAATATTCGATGCCTAGAGGTGTCAGTAGGAGTTAACTGCAGATGCACCTCGAGGTGGCACTCGGATTTAATGAGTTGCATCCACTGCTTGACTGATATATCTCTCTCACACACACATATACACACACACACACACACACACACACACACACACACACACACACACACACACACACACACACATACATGCTTCATACATGCAAGTACCCATACATTCACATTCACAGAAACATAAACACACTCATGCACACATGCACACACATATACAAACACATTTCTATAATTTTTATTATGTTTGTTTTAATATCACTCTTGTCAAACAGCAAAAGCACTGTTTAGTCACTTTAAAATAATGGCTCGATCACTCACTCTTACTTTCATGCATGCATACACTCACACGCACAGACAAAAATGCACACTTTATTTTTTTTCTTAAGTTTACATTAGCTAAACAGCAAAAGCAATGCTTTGCAAGTGTAAAATAATACCAGTCATTAGCATTGTTTCAGTCTGAGCTCCACAGCAGCTTAATATGCTACCATGAAATGGTGGACTCATTTTTCAGCAGGCATTACCTGTACATTAACACACTGCTGGAGAACATGAATTTTCCAGTCAGAGTGGCAATGTACAGGTCACCCATTCTCTAATAATTGTTCGAAAAGGGCAGAACTAAAATATGATACCCCACTGGGGAACACAAATTCTCCAAAAAGATATTAGTATATGAGGAGAGAGTGACAACAAGTCTGTGACTTCATGGAAGCATATTATGCAGCTTTAAAGTAGGGACAGAAGTAAAATGTCTGCCATTTTGCTTGTAACCACTAAAGAATGGTGTTTAGCAAGCATCAGATAAAGACAAAAAATTAAATAAAAGTGGAAAATAAGAAAGAGAAATAACAAAATTAACTGCAGCAATGGTTACAAGGAGCTCCCATTTTATTTCTCCCTTGCTATTGGTGGCACATAAAAAGCCATGTTTAGGTTACCGTCGGAAAATAAATAAAACATAATTAATGTGGTTTACTACATTAAGAGAAAGTGTGTGTGTGTGTGTGTGTGTGTGTGTGTGTGTGTGTGTGTGTGTGTGTGTGCATCTATATTATTAAATACTTACAGAATTTATCTTTTGGACGTACAGTATGCCCTCCAACAAAAATTACACATATTATAGTAACTATGAAACAATGTGCAGAGGAAGTATTTGACATTAAAATATAACAAATAGGCATATAAAAAAATAAAACAAATGCAGGTGCAATAATGCCCTCCAATGCAGGCATTCTTGGGAAGTAACATACTTCCAAGGAAGTGGATGCCCTCACTCTATGATGATGGGCCTGACAACAACCCTGGATGGTCTGTTATTTTCCTGTTATATCAACTCAGGAGTCCACTATTGCTTGTGTGAATTAGTTAAGGAAGCCAGGTCACCATACTGAGTTGTGTTTTTTCATGGAAGTATACAACAACATTTTTTGTAGATGTGAGTGAGTTAAAGCGAAAAGTTGCGTTATCTAAGATGCTGTTACGATACGCAGCATTGTTGCAGGCATCAAGTTGTTGGTCGTGGGGTATTTATTCCATCAGCATTAAAGACTATTTCACGTGTTTTGACTATATCAGTTATGGATGTTCCTGCAAACTACCACATCAAAGCAATACCCTAAGCACACAGCCAGTGGTGAGAGATCTGAGCATACAGGTTGACAGCAGCCTTAACTTCAATCTTCATGTCTCCACAGTGGTAAGAAGGGCATTTTATATTGCTCATCTCATAAGTAAAGGCATTGCTTCCAGAAGAAAAGAGGTTATACCCCCTGTACCTTTCCCTCATCATGTCAGTAATAGAGTATAATGCTCCCTTTGGTATGTTCCTTTCCAAACATCTGCAGCAACCGGAGAGACCATAAATGTTCCTTACCAAGAAAATTCAGGGTTTTCAAGATCTGCCTTATCCAGACAGACAGAAATCATTGTCACTTTACTCTATGTCATACAGACTGCTCAGAAAAAACCTGTGCCTTGCATATAGAGCTTGCATGACCCAGCTTTAGTGGAAATGGTGTACATTCGCAAGTCAAATGACACATGGGTCACTTGATCAGAGGACCTTAACCTGGTATGTGACATCAACAGAACTTGCTGGAGAGACAGATTTGTCTCACAGAGGTTGCCCCACGTTTGGAACAAGCTTCCTGTTCATGTTAAACAAAGTCCCTTGTTGGCCATATTAAAGTGCAGTTTGGACAACTGGATGGGTAACCAGAAATTCACCCCGGGGGTTCCACCTGTGTCCCTCTTGGACAGGGGCAATTGGTGCTGATTTTAGTGTCTGCTTGAACCAGAGACTATTGAGAACATGGGTTGAAATTCTCTAGGCTTGTAAGGGCCCTGGGCCATTAGCCTAGTAATCTCCTATGATCCTATGATATATATGTGCTTTGTCTCATAGGGAAGTGCACCCTCCAGACTTTAACATGGACATGCTACACCTAAAGAAATCCCAATCCATCCAAGCTACACACTCTAGGGACCTAAACCTTGTCACCACAATAAACAGGACATGCTGGAGGGATAGATTCCTGTCCCAGAGACTTCCCATACTCTGGAACAGGCTACCCATCTATGTCAAGCAAAGTTGTTCATTAGCACTCTTCAAGAAAAATCTTGATGAGTGGATGGGAAATAGGAAATATACCCCATGGATCACTTCTGTGTCTCTGCTCGACAGTGGCACAGGAAAATAACTTTCTTGGGTGGCGTAAGCCGGGGAACCTTGTTGGCTAGGCTTACGTAAGCCCTTGGGCCAATAGCCTAGTACCTACCTATGAACGTATAAGCTAGAATTGTATCTGGGAACAGCGTGGATAGTGTATGTCCAGGCCATCCTTGCTTTTTTGAAGTTTCTACTAATAGTCCAAAGGTTAGCCATTAGAGGTCACTGTCATTGTGTCTTCTCATTTTCTAAGGTACCTGAAAACCATTGTTAAATTTTACAGGCATTCTTCATGAGAAATAGATAGTGGGTCTGAACACTTTATCTTTAACTCCCATATTAACAGCAATGAATATGCAGTTTATTCTTTGTATATGAATAACAATGCACCTTCTGCCATCTATGCCCAGCATGTCACTGCAGTAACAATGATACTGATCCTTAAGTAGGGGTGATGTGTGAAGTGCCTTTAACCAGATTTTCATACACTATAGCACTACTGGTATGTTAACTAGTGCTGCCCACATTAGAGCAGTTTAGTTGCCTCCCACTGAAGTGTGAGTGCATGTTTGGGTGCTGTGTGACCTAAAACATTTGCTGGACATGGGTTTAGTTACCAATCTCTATATTTTAGTAGTCGTATCAGTGACATTAAGGTACAAGTCTCAACATTTTTTTAACCTATACATTTGATTAACCATAGTGGAGAAAGTAATGGGGCTTCTCTGACAGTGACCCAGTGCTGTGCATGGTTACAGACATCTGTTCTTTTTGGTAACTTGATAAGAACTGCCACGTAGGTTGGAATGCCGCTCTACTTGGTTCACATTCTGCACAACTCCTTTGTTTATGTTTGTTTCCAGGAACTGGTATTAGCTGGGAATGCTGATTAGAATTATTTTCTAATGGGTCTGTTCTCATTCATTATAATGGCTTACAGCAATGTTAGGCCTTTGAATGGGATTTGGTTTGCCATATGCCCTGCAGCAGGCATTGCTGTGAGCATGCCTTAAAAGAAAGTGAGATTAGAATGGTGGGCATAAAGGTGGGCGAGTCTTTGGTGGTGGTGGGGGTTAAACATTTCATCATTCTGTTTGCTTTTCTCAATGTTTCCTCTCATTTTCTGAGGTGCCTGAAAAACATTGTTAACTTTTGCAGGCATTCTTCCTCAGTAATGGATAGTGGGTCTGAACACTTTGGCTTTACCTCTAATGGTAGTAGCAGTTTTGGACCTGTGCTTGTCAGCCCACCAAGGGATACATGCAGTTTTTGCAGCTTGAATGCATCACAGGTCTGCCTATATGACAGCCAGAGCATGTCTTACTCTTTAAAGCATAGTATAAATTCAATGCATGAGATGCTTAAATGGCAGTGTGTGAAAGTACCTCAGCTCAGATTTGAAGCTTATTAACCAAAAGTATATTCTATCATAATGAGGTAGTATTTCACAACTGAGTTTGGTTAGTACAGCCATGTAAATTTTAGCGCATTGTAAGTGCTATACTGCCTTTTGTTTTGCTTATCTTCTGCTTCTTAGTTTTAAGACGAATTAATAAGCCCTATATTTCTTTTTACAGAGGTTCATCTTTTGGTATGGGGTAGCAGTACTACTTTAAGTTTCCATGGGCACATTGAATAGGGGACTCAGAAGAAATGCAACAAGACACCTGTCTTAATCTGAACTAGTATACAAATGCTCATTAAAGACGCAATCAGGAATGTAGTACCCAAACATTGGTTCATTTGTAATTTCCAGTATTCAGCATGAGGCAAATTTAAATAGCAACTCTGGGGAACATATACTAAGTCCAGGGTTGTGATTCCTCAAAATTAATATGCCCACTTAGCAACTGTGTCGTCAGGTGGTGTAGTGGAGCTTGCCCCCCAGGAAAAAAAAAACTTTAATAGTGTAACAGATGGATTCAAAATTCACTTCTCTGCTGTTGTAATCTGGCTTTATTTTTCACAGATTAGGCACTCGCACTTAAAATTCAAAGATCCCAAATACCGCTAAACCCTTAATTAAAAACAAGACCATTGTAATTATGAGAAACAACAGCACTATGACAAATAGCTAGGGCTACTGATTAAGTATAAATTCACTAAAATATTAAAGTTTTATCTTTGTTTGCATTGACAAGTAGTTTATTTACATAAAAATTAAAATTTTAATTTAATTTATGTCGTATGTCTTATGGTTAAGGCAACACATAAACAGGAATTTGAGAGTATGAGGTATAGGAGCTAATTTATTTAATGCTCCTAATGCTAAGGCATAATTCTAGGAAACATCTGTGATCTAGCAGGCAAACTGGCCACCTAATAGTTACAGAGAAATAGTTTAGACTATGTAGTTCTGCTAGTCACTGTCATTAGGTCACATTAAGTTGCCGACGTAAAAGCACAGTGTGTCTTTTAGGTACTGTTTACCAGGATGCAGTTTAGGTGTATAGCTTCAACCAAAGTTCACAAAGCCTTCATATTGAAAGAGTCACACTATTGTTTTACACACAAGGGTTTGGCAGAGTTTAGTATTGTCAGCTTTTCCTACAAAGCTGTGGAAGAACTTTTACACTGAATTGAAAACACATCGGGCGCTATCCGAATTTAAAATACAAAAGCAAGGAAAACAAAACAGAAAAAATGCTACTTAGTGCTAATTAATAAGATTCACTCTATGGAAGTCTTTGTATTAGCAGTGCACCTATTTTGTAAATGTCTGCAGTCCCAGCATGTAGAGTCACTGCTTTCAGTGAGTAATCATAAGTGTCAGTGCTGTCCTCAGACTAAGTATCTCTGGAGAAAGCATTTACAAAGTGTTGGACATTTTCCAGTCCACTGGGTCTTTTTTTTGCCAAGAAATAAATTTAGCACATCACAAGACATGTCGCAGCCTCAGAGAGTATTCAGGAGATGTCTAGGTTATGCAGGAAGACATGTAGCTTCATGCAGGCAAAAATAAGGGCTATGATTGTGTAATCATTTCAGGTGGGCTGCATGGTAAATCAGTGCTAAGGTTTCTGTCTAACAGATTCAGATCTGGGGTTCAGCTATGACCTCTGCTCTGATCAGTGCCTGTGTAAAGTTTGCATATCTGCTATCTTGTTTGTGTTAATTTTCTCTCATTACTCCAGTTCTCTCCTTCTTCCAAACATACTGAGTGGCCAGGTAAACTTAGTACATGATAGACAGATAGATAGATAGATAGATAGATAGATAGATAGATAGATAGATAGATAGATAGATAGACAGACAGACAGACAGATAGATAGATAGATAGATAGATAGATAGATAGATAGATAGATAGATAGATAGATAAATGGATAAAAGCAGGTGTTATATAAATAAAAATGTTGCCTGAAAGTCTATAGATCCCAGTTTTATGACTTGAGAGTCCTCAAGAAAGTGTTTAATATATAAATTATTAATGATATTAACAGCTGATTATGCAAGACTACTAGCAATTTTACTGCAAGCTCTGAATCAGCTCATCTACAATTGAGCTTATATCCTTAAAAATGTTAGAAGCTGAGTTTACAATGCAAAGTCACCATTTTCACAGCAGAAGGTGAGATGGTACAGTTGCTTGAAAGCTGTACTCTTATTCAGGACCAGTGCAGGGTACCTATACACTGCTGATGACTAGATCTGAGTAAGGCCAACCAATAGCTACATTTATCTGTGTTTGTGTGTGTGTGTGTGTGTGTGTGTGTGTGTGTGTGTGTGTGTGTGTGTGTGTGTGTGTGTGTGTGTGTGTGTGTTACAAAAAAGCAATGCACATTGCAATGGGTACATAGAGTGGAAAAGCTAGAATAATAGAAAATGTCATTCTGTGCATTAAATTATATTGTTAAATGTCTACACAGTATACAAGGTGTGTGTTTTGATCACATTAAAACCTTCTTGACCAGTTTTGGAACTTTCAGCATATGCTTTCATATTGCCAATGTGTCTCACTGAATAATGCTGTTAATTTGTATTGTGCATTGTTGTAATATATAATGTTTCAAAGTACAAGTAGTAAAAACAAAATAAATGGTCAATCCTTATTACTTTAACATTACGACATATAAATATTTATCCACATAATTGTCAATGTAATAATTTTATATAACATACCATGTGCCACTTATCGAGATCAGTGTGATCCTGGGATATTGATCAATGTAAATCACCATGCATATACTCAGAGTTTAGATATTTTCAGTTATATAACAAGGGAGATTGCTACCTTGAACAACTGATATGCATCATAATGTTGTTCATTATAGTGTGAAATTTCTTTAGCCAATGTTATTTAGATGGCATGAACACAATGTGTAAACTGAAGAAAACAACGGCAGAGTCTTATAGGAAAAGTGCCCTGTAAAACACATTTGGGGCTATCATTTCTAACTATAGCAAACATTTTGATGTGACTACATTTAAACTGATACAATTTAAACCCGTAACATAACAGTGTAGCAAAATCAGTCTAACAATATTTAGAATATAATGGTATTTATTCCAGCAGGACATGAACTTGTATGAATAACACAATGTGCAGGTGAAGTTTTCTATCCTACCCCTTTTTTTCACATAACTTTTCTAGCCTACCCTATTTTTCCTATAATGTTTATTTTACTTTTTTTATAATTAGAACAACAAGAAACCTAATCAAATTCTGCAGCTAAATGTTCTGATTTCTGCAATATGTTTCACAAGTAACTGTCAGATTTTTTTTCAGATTTTTGTAATGTTTCCTGTTGCCTTTTTTGGCCCCATGCAGCCATGGAACTGACAAAAATGCTGCATGAATTCAATGCTGCCTTTCTGTTACAGTTATACTAATTAGACTTCAAGATAAAAGACACAGTTGTGGGATTCTGGTACATGATAAAGAAAGTCTGTGTCACTAAAAATAACTAATAAACTAATCACCCTGGATATCCACATTCTGCCCCCACCCCCGGTCAAAGAAACCACCGTGAAAAACTTTTCAAAAGCAAACTTCACGTTACTTAAGACCGAGGTGGAAAGTTTCAAATCCCCCATGCTAAAGGATAAGGCTGCCCAAGCTGCAAAATCCTTTACTCTACGGGCACCTACAAGAATGCATGGATCATGCTATCCCAAGCAAAACCCAAGACTCACTCCACCAAGAAAAGATAACCAGTCTGGTGGACCCCTGCCATAAACAAGCTGTACAATAAAAGGAGGAAACTAGTACAGAAAAGTGTAAAATCCCAAGAAGGGAAGTCATCCCTGATCAGAATCAGCAGAAAACTATGATCCCTCATAAAATCATCCAAGGCGAGCTTTGAGAGAAAAATTGCCAAGGACTCCAAAGATAACCACAAGGCATTCTTTAGCTATGTCAAGAATCTAAGTGGCAATGCTCAGATCTGCTCGGAGTTAGTTTAGAATGGCACAAAATACACTGAACCGACTGATATCGCCAACATCCTGGCAGACAGGTTCAGTAAAAACTTTACCCACCTCTCACTCCCAAAAGGGCCCATAACCATATCAGAAGAATGTAGTGCCCCTGAAATCACAGACACTCAGGTTAAAACAGCCCTCTCTAAAGCCAAAAGCACAACATCAATGGGACCGGACAGTGTCCCAGGCTGTGTCCTACACGAGCTTAGAGATGAACTAACCCCTCACCTAAACACACTGTTCAAACTCACCCTCTCCACAGGCTACATTCCCATAGAGTGGTGCACAGCAATGGTTATTCCGCTGCACAAAGGTGGAGCCACAACAGACCCCGGGAACTATCGTCCTGTAAGCCTGACTAGCTTGGTCTGTAAGGTTATGGAGCGCATCATCATGGATCTCATTGACAGAGACATTAGGAACCTCCAAACACTGGACCCTACCCAGTTTGGTTTTCTTAAGGGCAGATCATGCCTCCTAAGACTGGTGAACTTCTTTGAGACAGTTACCAAGGCTATAGATGAGGGAAAGGTGGTCCACACAGCCTACCTAGACCTTGCAAAGGCCTTCGACACCATTCCCCATTCTGGTATTATAGACAAGCTAACCAGCCTAAACATAAACCCCTACATCACGGGATGGGTTGCCAACTGGCTCATGGACAGAACCCACATGGTAAGAGTTGCAGGAGCTAGGTCTGACTCTAAACCGGTTCCAAGTGGCATTCCCCAGGGCACAGTCCTAGGACCCCTCCTGTTCAGCATATACGTTTTAGAGGTACAGGCAAGCACAGGAGGACTATGGCTGACCAAGTTTGCAGACGACTGCAAACTAGGGGCTATAATTGACTCTCCGGCTGACACAGACATCCTCCAAAAGGGTCTCACTGAGACAGATACCTGGTGTCAAAACCATGGCCTCAAGCTAAATGCCAAAAAGTGCATAGTCATCCCCTTTGGAAAAAACAAAGTACCCACAAACTACCACATAGGTGGTAGCCCCCTAAATACGGAAGACGTAATAAGGGATCTGGGGACCCATGTAGATAGTAATCTCTCCTTTGATAATCACATTGCCAAAGTGGTTAGAAAATTCTTCTATGTGGCCCACCTAATCACAAAAGGGTTTGCATCCAGATCAAAAGAGGTCTTTGTGCCCTTCTACACATCACTCATCAGACCCATCATAGAGTACAATGCCCACTTTGGGATGTACCTTACAAGACACCTGCAACAGTTGAAAAGACCGCAGAAGTACCTCACCAAGAGGATCACTGGCCTCAAACGGATGCCCTATGCAACTCGACTGAAGAAACTGCAGCTGTACTCGGTTGCATACCGCCTACTCAGAGGTGATCTCTGCCTGACATACAAGGCCATGTCCAACCCAGAATTGATGGACAAGCTCCACCTAAAGAAAACCATATCCGCTCGAGCCACACGCTCTAGGGATGTAAACCTCACCACAACAATAAATAAGATGTGCTGGAGGGATAGATTCTTGTTCCAGAGACTTCCCATGCTCTGGAACAAGATTCCAATCTACATTAGGCAGAGCTTCTCACTAACCCTCTTCAAGAGAAACCTTGACGAGTGGAAGGGAAACAGAAAGTTTGCCCCAGGTATCACTTCAGTGGCTCTGCTGGACAGAGGCACAGGGAACTAATCTAAGGTGGCAGCAAAAGCCGACACATTCCAGCTAGGCTTATAAATGCCTTTGGGCAGATAGCCTAGTACATACCTATGAACCTATAAAAAATTGGTCCATTTACTGAATGCCACAGTATTGCCTGAAAATACATCGTAATGTAGATTACCACAGGAATTCCACTGTACAATGAGTAATATATAATTATCTATGTGGGTAATGCAGGATTTACCTATTGCTCATAAGGTTTGAACATGAGTGTGAAACCTAACTGACCAAACAAAGGCAGCCATGGTCCTGCAGCACCCACACCAAAATATTACATTTCTATTGTAAACAAAAATAATTTCTTACCTTTTTAAAGTAACATCATTGCTTTATGGAACTTCATTTCTGTTCTGTCTCTTCTTGTTAAGTCTTTATTTGGGGATGACTTAATGATATACTGTACAACTGTACATCTGTGTATGTACGAATGTTTGCCAAGTATGTCATTAAGTCTCTAGTGTGCATATGATGAGTTGTTTAAGGTGATCATTCACTTCTAATGTTGCATGAGTGATTTTTTTTAGGTTTCTTTTTTAAGTTTTATACACTGTTGTTCTTTAAGTGTGTGTGTGTTTTTGTGTGTGTGTGTGCGCGTGCACACGAGTGTGTGTGCGTGTGTGTGTGTGTCTGTGCATTTGTGTTGAGTTTTTAAATACATCGCTGGTTTATTTTAATTTCACTAGTTACATGAAGCACATATGGGTAACCAACCGATCACTGTTTATATTTCTAAGTATTAATGAACATCCATTGTGTTATTCTTAGTAGTTCCTAGAGAGTAATTATCCAGGAGGGTCTGGCAAGCAGCATGAGGAATTCTCTTTGCAAAGACATTTGCCATATGTACAGGCTAAGTACCATTTGTAAAAGAATCATATTTATATAATTTCTAAAGATACGAATTAATAAGACTGATATTACAGAATTATGTAATTTCAGTGACAAATAGCATTACCCTGTTACATATTATTTACCATTACTTCCTTTGTTTCCTTATATTCTGATTTTTCGGTGGCACGTTACTTGCTTCTTTGTTACATGGTTCTGCTGGTGTAGACTCAATCTGACCATTTTTGCTGTGTGGCAAAACTACAGTCTCTTAAACTGAAGAGTCTTCATAAAGCACACTAATAAATAATTCAATGATTAATTGATTAGATGAGGGCTAGCTGAGGAGGGGGGGGGTCATAAATACATCTGAAATGCTTTTTTTTTTTTTTTTTTTTTTTATTATTATTACTGTCCAGTTGGAAATGGCATAAGTCAGTCTAACCGAAATAGAAATAAAATTAACATTTCACAATTTTGAAATGGTTTGGTCCTCTGACTTTGATAAAGGTTATTAAATTACATGGTAAATAAGAGTGGAATTAGGCAGAGAGACTCCTCTGTTCTCACGAAGCAGGTAGATGAGTGACATTAATCTAAAAGTGCTGTGCAGCTCAGTTCAGTGTCTTCATAAGCTGCTGGGCTTCGTAGTTCATCAGCCCTTCATTAATCCTCATAGACTGACTTAGTATGAATCTAGAAATAGTGTTTACAGGCTGTACTGTTGCCACAGCCCACAAAGCAAAAGGCTCAGATGTTTGTATAGCTCCCTTTAACAGTTATCCCTCCTGACTTTGCAGTTTATTTTGAATAGGCTAAGCTCCATTTGCTTTTGCTTCATTGCCAAGCCAGATCACATCTTCCGTGCATTTAATTATAGTTTGGGGGCATTATAAGCTGTAACTATTCATGCAGTAACACAAGCAGGAAGGCCAGGCACATACTGTCACAGCAAGATAACACTTTTGAATTACTGTTTGCATTATAGATAGAGGAATGAATTTTTCACTGTTTAAAAAAATAAAGGCAAACATCCTTGTAATTTAAATGAGTAGTTAATGATGTCTGATCTAGCTAATCACTGAAGTGTGTTTCATGTCATCGAATACCTTCTGGATATCAGGAGATCTTAAAGTATACAGTTTTTGTCTCACAAACTTAATGCCCAACCAATATGCATCTCCAAAGGCTCTGTATATCAAAGCAGAAAAAAAGGTTAAATATGTATTTTGTATTAACTTTTATGAAGCAAGTTCACACCAGTCCTCCATGTTTTACTATACTTATTCATTTTACTGTTATACCTTTGGGACCTACCATCCACATTAGGGTGAATACAAGACCAGATGTGTGCACTTGCTACGAGCTTCCATATGATTTTTTTTAAATTTTCATTACATGAATTTCACGCAGTAAAATAAGGGTCTCTATTATGCTTGTTCACAAGAACATGGAAAATTCAAGTTGAAATTTGGGTTTATTTGGCTACTTATAATGGAAGCACAAGTAAAACAGTAATCAAAACATGTGGCTAAGAAATACATAAGAAATAAATAAGAAATACCAAAGACAATAAGTTCAAAAGGCTGAAGGTTGTATGGTCTATACAACATATATATATATATGCAGGTGTGTGTATGTGTGTGTGTGTGTGTGTGTGTGTGTGTGTGTGTGTGTGTGTGTGTGTGTGTGTGTGTGTGTCTTTCATAAGTAAATGAATACACATTATTATGAGGCATGTGATAAAGCACAAGTTTGTAATGACCAAAATTGTGTGCAGAGTGTGGCATTTATTGTGGAACACTGTGGGGTTACAATGTTCTAACAACAAAATTTCTACATGGCGTGACATTTCCAAAGACTAGTTGCTTCCCTTTATATATCCAGAATATAAAATACTGCTGGCCACTGTATTCCTCAGTGCTCTAATTTAAGGGCTTGCATGTGTTGCCAGTAAGGTACAAATTTGGTCTATATACATACTGATATGCAAACTTATGAAATATGGTTTTACTTATTTATTTGGTATTTTCATGTAAAGGCTGGACATAAAAGGCAAAACATATTTTTACAGATGTGACTCAATAAATGCATGACAAGGCAGTTTCGGTAATATGTGATTCTAAAGAGTTAACTAGTTTTGCATAATATAGTTTGAACTGCTGTGATATATTAAAGTGAAAATATTGGAATGATAGAATGAATCTTATTTTATTGTGGACTACATTTGCTAACGTTGACTTTCACTTTAAATCCGTACCTTTATTAGGAAACTTGGCAATTGATTGACAGCAGGCTCCCTTAAATGTCAGCTCAGGAAAGAAAATTGCTGAAAAAGTTTTCAACAACAGTGAAAATTTTTCTTTACATTTGTGCAACCTCAGAGTACATATATTTATGGTTATTGAATGTGGTGGTGCCCTCTGTATGGTGGCGGGTACAGTGGGGCTTGCACTCTATCAAAAAAAAAAAGAAAAAGAAATCATACTCCAAGGTTCTCTGGAAGTTATTTCAGTGAATTATTGTCAATCAATCAACACAAATCCCTTAATCCCATTATTTTTCTGAATACTGAGCTTTGAACCCAAAGTCCCACCAACCTGACCACTATCTCCAGATCCCTATGGATTACTTGCTGATGCTTTTACTGGTGCGTTTATAGTGTTAAGGAGAGACATCTTCCATGGATCCATGGCTCCATGTACAGCGAAGACTCGATCTCTATTTTCTAATTGTTGCATGCAACATTTTTGTTATGCTGTGATAAAGATAAGCTCAAGTATACACCCATGCTTGGGTGTTCTGTCATCTTACAGTCTTTATTTCTGCAGTGTGTAGTGTCCCAGGTCTCCACTTACAAGAACCTGCGTAATAGTGGAGACCCATCCCTGTCCCCAAGGTAGAAGAGGTGACCCTTGACCACTTATTCATTTTTTCTAACAAGCCGGCTCAAACCCTGGTCATCATGAGTTTAGTGATATGTTTGGGGCTTGACAGAATGAAAGCTATGGCTATATTGTCTGCCTCCTTTAAAAATGAAAGAAAAAAATGACTCTATGTATGAGTGAATATGAGTGAGCATGTCTACTGCATTGCTATTTTTTATGTTGAGTTATGAGAGCTGCAGTGAGCCAAGGGGTCTGGCAAAATACAATCGGCACCCACTAGAATGTTTTTTCTTTATTAATTTGTCATTGTTCTTTTGCAACTGGGAAGCACCATCCTGAGTTATATGTAAAATTCCCTTTATCTTTTTAGTCACATGTTTAAAATAAGGGACTTTGATATCAAGATTTCCACTGCGTGTATAATATTTCTAGTATATAGGTGGCCCTCATATTAAAGTGGAGCATATTCTCTAATGCAAACAAAAGAAACCTGCCTCACCTTGTTTTGTGGTTTTCTGTTAGGTGCAGAATCTTAAGTCCTTGTAATATCTGTTCTCTAATGATGCTGAATTAATACTGGTTTATCGTTTACTGCACCCCATTTGGTGCACCACTTTTATGCTTCTTGTTTCACCCATAAAAGTAAACATTAAAAGACTGAAAAGAGGCCACTGGCAGCAACAAAGTTCCACAAATATAAGTTTGTGGAACTTTGTTGCTGCCAGTGGCCTCTTTTCAGTCTTTTGAGGTTGTTTCTATTTTACTGGTTTGTTTATAAAAGTAACCATTGTCAGTGGAGGGACATCACATTAACAAAACTGATCAAGCTGAAACCTGCCTATTCTTATAGTGATACTTTATATTAAGTCTGAGGCCTGAAACAATTCAGGTCATGGATTTTCCTTCTCTTCTACTCTGACAGCAGTCTCTGTATGAGAAGAGAGAAACAAGTGAAGAAGATTAGTTGGTTCCTAAACAGGCCATATTCACTTCCATTCATATGAGTTGGCTGAAGTTAGTTTGCTTCACATTGCAAGCATGGAGCTGTCTATGTTTACATATTTCTCATAGTCTCATCTCTGTCAGTAATTTACTAAGCATTAAATTTTATATTCCTCACAAAAATTGTCACCAAAGTACTACAGGTGACTTTAATTTTAAATGTGGGAGCCCACAACCAGTCAGTCTTTCTCTCCTTTTATATGACAAATACTTCTCCCAATTAACATCTGAACCTACCATCCCAAGCCTTGGTTCTGTTCATTATTTCATATTAGAATAGAATATTACCAGAAGTTAATGTAATCTGTAGTTCCAATGAGCCTTTCTGATTACTGTTCTTAGACTGTCACATCCATAAGTTTCCATTGTGCTGTCATGTGATTATCCTCATCCCTTCCTCCTACCTCCTACACTTTTCACGATGTCCTTAGTTTTATTGACTGGTATGCTGTCCTGTCAGATGCCTGCTCCTAAATTGGGCCATCTTCAAAAAACCGATGTTCCTCAAAGGACTTGTAGGGAACAGAATCGTCCTTATTGCACAGCTGTCCTGTCAGATGCCTGCTCCTAAACTGGCATCTTCAAAAACGACGTTTTTCAAAGGATTGTAGGGAATAGAAGCAACCTTACTGCACAGCTGGTCTAGTATGAAATCCACAGGGACAATTGGTGAAGACAGTGTACATGTTCTCAGAGCAGAGGCAGTTTATTATATTATAACACAGTAAAGAATGATTGTAATGACAGACAAAGTCCTTTATAATGCAGTACTTGTATAGCAGGAATACCAGTGTACTTAGTAGCTTAAGACGCTGCTGAGAGTATGTCAATCATTTAGGAAAAAATTCCAACCCTCATCAAACACTGCCTGTGATACAGATGTAAGAAAATTCATAAATATTGTTTTGTAACTTTCCTGATGCCCCTCGGCATTGCCTTGGACCCTTCAACTAAGTGCTAAAAGTATGAGTCACCCTAATAACCCTACCATCTGCTTCAATAAGATCTGTGGAAAAATTGGCAAACATCTTTGCTTACTATATAAAAGAAATTCTCATTTTTTGATGATCTGCTTTCCAATGGAGTTGTGTATTCAACATTTGATATTAAGTAATTGATACTAAACTATATTATCAATTCCCAGACCTCAATGGCCAATTTTAGACTTATAGAAATGGTCATAACATAATTCTTAACATTCAGACCCCAGCATACCTCTGGGATGTCAAGAGACTGAAAACAGGTACAAAGACTCTTAAAAAGTAGGTAATTTCAGCCAAAAATCTGGACACGTCATTAGCATGCAATTTGAATATAGAGTAGCTCATCCTTCTTCAAACTTTCAGTAACATTATGGGCTACTTTGTAGAGGCATGAGTTCAAACAATGACTCATAAATGTAAGTATACTATCAAAAAGAGTTTAACCACTATAGATTTTAATGAATGATACTGCAAAAAATTACCACAATGTCATTTATATTTGCTTCTGAAAAAGGAAATTTAACATGCCATTATCTCTTTCTTTATATCACTGGTGCCACCAACATGGTCATGTAGCCTAGTTTCTCAACAGCTTCCAAATCATTTGTGTTTGGGAAGGTATTCAAACAATGTGTAAACGAGTAATTCAAGCTTGAAAATAGGTACATACCTCCAAAATAGGTGAAGTTAACAGGTCTGAACCCCAAGTTTAGCTGTTTTATATTAACTCAGACGGTATATGTACTAAAGCTGAATAACTCTCAGCTGCAGTGGAGGCATATTCTTCTTATATAGTGCTTATTACTGACACATTGCTAAAGCTCTCAGTTAGGTTATACACACAGGTTATGTCACAGCATGATAGAACAATGAGTGCCACAAGTTAGAAGAAACAGGAGAAGATGGAGACAGTTGAAAAAGAAATATAGACACAGGAAAGAAAGAGAGATTTAATATGGTGCAATATTTATGCAAAGGAGAAAGCAAAACTAATCAATACAAAAAAATCAGCACCAAAGATATTTGAAGAAAAATGCAGGCAAAAGCATCTGGGTACGGAATATTTTACAATACAAAAACTAAGGAAACAAACGGGAAAGTTGAAAAGAGGATCAGTAATGGAGAAGTTAAAGAAATAGAAACTGAAGTTATGGATTACCTGTGAAGTGAAGAATTTAATGTAGAAAATCTAACTCTGCTAACATCACAGTATGATAGAACAATGAACCCCCAAATTAAGGAGAAACTGGTGGAGTGGGAAGGACCTGATCAGTTGCCATATGAAGAGACGTTGGAGCTTTCAGTAGGAAACCAGTACAAAACTCAGAGTTGCACAGCAAGGAAAGGAGTAAGAAAGTCTGGTGCAGTCAGTGCTGTGGAGCGATATGCCAGCGAGTTCCCATATGAAAGAGCAATGGATGACATAGGATGCAGCTGAAGTGAATATGACACAGCAAGATGTTCTGGAACTTCCGGTAGAATGTCCACAGGAAATGGAGAAGAAAATGTTCTAAGGAAAGAGTTGCACGATTTAACAGAGATGGATAGACATATTAAGGTTAATTAAAAAAAGGAGATTATAGAAAGCCAATAGACCCAAAATGTTAAAAGTTTTATAAAACAAATGAACACAGTAATCAAGACCATTCATTGAATTCATGCAATTTGTCAGAAGTAAATAGGATGCATCACTGTGTAGCTAAATAAATAACAGATAACATCTTACCGCAAAACCACAGGGCGGTAAAGGAAAAGAGTGCGAGAAATCAAATGCCATCATGAAGTATCAAATAGAGAAAACTATAAAGCAATTAAGACAAGAAGTGTCACTGCTACAAGAGTATTGTAAAGGGAACAGATCAGCAAAAATAGAAAGACATGATAGTGCAAATAATAAACTAAAGATTATCAGCACAGGCAGAAAAAACGTAGAAAATATGCCTATAAATATAAAAGGAAAGTACAAAATAAGCAATTCATTTATGACCCAATAAAGCTTTATAGAGATTGGTAAATAAGGCAAAAGGAAAAGAAACATCATCTAAAAAAGAATAAATAGACACCTTTTAGGGAAATATCTGTGAAGATCCCATGGAACATAACAAAGATGCTGAATGGATAGAAGAAGTAAAAGAAAGAATAAGCACTTCAAGTGTACAGGGTATGAAATGGGATGAAGTAACGGCCTGAGAAATTGAAGCAAATTTAAGAAAAGCTCCTAAATGAAAAACCCCAGACACAAATGCAGCACCTAACTTCTGGCTAAAATGTATTAGCTTCTTTACATGAAGATTTAGCCCAGTGTAACAAACTATTTATATGTGTAGCCAAATCAGACGCCAACCTGGTTAACAACAGGAAAAATGATACTCCTCCTGAAGAGTGAATCTGCAAGACATCCAAAAAACTGTAACTCCTGGCAATGTATGAACTATACACTGGAATTGATGCTGACAGTGTTTATAGTTATTTAGAAGAAAACTCATATCATGGCAACAGAACAAAATGATAACAAAAGAAAGTCATATGGAGAAAAGATAATTTGTTTTTGAATAAAGTCATAATGGAGAATTGTAAAACAGGGAAAAATCTAAGTATGGCATGGATAGAGTACAAAAAAGTATTTGACAGCATCCCACATTAATAGATAAAGGAGTGCTTACAAATTTATAAGGTATATCCTACATTGATTGATTACATTATAATGACCATGAAACAGTGGCAAACCACTTTGCAGTTAAGCCATGATAAAGGACAAATTATTATCCCAGGGATAAATATTCAAAGGGGGATATTCCAGGGTGGCTCTTTGTCTGCTTCTCTTTTGTCTTCCCCTTAATCCATTAAACTGTCAATACTTAACAGATTACATCATGGTTACAATTTGGCTGCCAGAAGACAACAACGTGTAAAGACTTCTCGTCTTCTTTTTTTGTGGATGAATTAAAACTATAGTTTATCAGATGAGGAACTGAAAGCACAAGTGCTTTTTCAAATGATATAAGAATGTCATTTGGTCTTGATAAATGTGCAAAAGCAACCTTTAAAGCAGGAAAGCTGCAGTACCAAGAAAATATCAGTCTGGGACAGAAATGGTATATAAAGGAACTTGAGCAGGAGGGAGTGCATAAATATTTGGGAACTGATGAAGGACTAATAATAAAACATGAGCAAATGTGAATAAAACTTTGTAAGGAGTATTTTAGAAGACTAAAAGTAATACTGAAAACAGCCCTGAAATCTAGGAACAAAGTCCAAGCTATTAACCAATTTGCTCTTCCTGTTCTAACTTACAGTTTTTTAGGTGACTCACTGGCCCCAAACGGTATTGCATCAGTTGGACAGGAAAAAGAAAAATGTTTTGCACTTGTCAAATGATATATAAAAATCAGTGTATACCAAGATTATACATTCCACGTTCTGAACGTGGTATGGACCTCAAAACTGATTACATGTATAGATCTGCAAAAGTAGGACTGCATACATTTGTTTGTTTATTTAATTATTTATTTATGTATTTTACATTTGTTAACTGGGTAGAGTCTGGCTGGGCAAGTAGCCCGTTTTCAGCGGACACCCGGGGAGAAAATCTCCATAACAATAGGATAAAATAAATACAACATTTTTTTTTAAAGATTTACAAACAATATACAAAAATTTTAACAGTTGCCAATAGTTACAATTTACAAAAAGGGAATGTAAACAGAAAAAAAATACATTCCCTAAGCCTTGCTACAGACAGTAATATGAAACTCATTAGATATATAACTGAAATAAACCACTGTGGGATTTTCATTTGGTAGAAGTAAGACAAGGAGAGGATAGCTGGAAAGAAACATTTAATTAATGGCATGAGAAACTAGCCAGGAGTATTACAGGAGCATAGCCATTGTTGACTAATGTATTCCTTTAGGAGTTGTTTGAAGTTAAGACCATCTGTGTTTTTCTGCTGATCTCAATGATCCAAACATAGTGAAAGTTTTAAAACTTGAGGAGAAGAAGTCTAAGAGGATTTCCCTGCATAGTTTAGCAGAGGCATATTGGTGTCAAGTGGAAATGGAAATCAAACCATAAGTAGAGAAAAATAAGGCAGCAATTAAATGTGCCAAAAAAAACAGAAAGAGTATAAGATGAAGGATTAGATAAGAAGGCAAGAAATGTGGAAGAGGATAAATATAGCTGCAAGTACAGAAAACTTCTGGAACAACCTCATGTCGATCAGGATTTGATGCAGGAATGGTTAAGGAGAGGTTAATTGAAATCAAAAGATGAAAGCTTAATTGTGGTGGCCCAGGATAGTGGACTACATACACACTGGTTTACAAAGTCCATTTAACATGTTAAAGAAACAGACAAATGCAGGTTTTGTAAAACAGAATTGGAAACAGTTGCACATCTTTTTGTTGGGTCTGATACACTAATGACAGGGAGCCTGTATAGTGAAAGGCATAATAATATGGCAAAACTGTTGCACTGGCAATTGTGCAAACATTATAATATTGAAGTAACAGAGAAGCATTGGAAACATGAGCTACAAAGCACTATAGAAAATGAAGTCAGTATCACATCACAAGGGATCACCCATTACCAAATGTTTAAAAATAGAAGAGATAAAACCAGATGTAGTAGTCCGTGAAAAGAAGTAGCAGTGATCATTGAAATTGCTACACCCAGTGATTACAGTGTCCTACATAGAGAGAGACACAAAGTCATAAAATATCAGAATTTACAGACAGAAATGGGGACAATGTGGAAGAAAGATATCCAGACGTTCCAACAGTAGTAGGAGCAATGGGCCTTATAAAAAATAATTTACATTCGTATTTAGATAGGTTATCGATACATGTAACTCCTTACGAATTGCAGAATAAGTCAGATCTGAGCACATTGCGGGTGCTGCAAGGAGTAGTTTTTGATAACATCAAAGATTGAAAAATACTAATTTCTCCAACTTTAATATACTTTGACTTGGGAATGTGGTATATTCCCATTATGGTATTAGAAACCCAAAAGGCTTGTTGTGAAAAGTTGTGAAATTATAACCCTGCAGCTTAGGATTTTCAAAAGTACAATTTGTACAAAGCAGGTAGGGGCTTCTACATTAACATTTTGCAAACAAGAAAGTTCAGTTATCCCACTGCAAATAATTTTTGAAAGCAAAACATTGATGGTAGTTTGTCAAGGTTGTCTATTTATTTTGTCTTCCCAGTCATCAGCTTACCTAGCTAGTGTAGGATTTAACTAAGTTATTTACAATGTGAAATTACCACATTGGTGATGTTAAGGTTAATTGGTCTGAACACTCTGCTCCCTTTTGTCATCCCATCTTGCGGGGTCTACTTCAGTTAGTTGAACTCCCTAATCGAACACCTATTCGTCAACCCCTTTTTGTCGAAGATACACATCAGTGAATGGACTTTTCATCAAAACTTTTCCCAGGGATAAGCAAAGTAGGCCACCATCTGTAATTTGCCCTTTTCTCCCCTGTAGTTTGATCTCACAGTTGGTATATTTAGTTGGGGTGGTGTGGGGTTTTAGCCCCCACCAGAGTAGGTTTTAAATTTTATGATTTTTTTGACAGTTGCTAGGTTGGCCTACCATTGGTTATCCCTGGGAAAAGTTTTGATAAAAAGTCCATTTGCTGATGTGTAACTTTGACAAAAAGGGGTTGACAAATAGATGTTCAATGGTTATTGAGTATGACTAACTGATATAGACCCTATCTTGGGTTATATGGTTTTCTTTAGGTAATATAAACTACTGCGTAGGGTGGTATAAACACTGGAAGATTAAAGATTCTTGATAGGATAAGGGTTCTTAATCAGATATTCTGTTCAGCCTACAATAGTTTATTATTTGCTCTCACCAGTACAAATGGGTCCACTGATCCCTGCTGTCCACACATATGAGAGGATAAAGAGGACCAGAAGAGTTTAACTGTCTAAAATCTGAACAACGCCACTGTACAGCCATTATATGGATCTTATCTAGCACTAGCTACATTGCCATATGCTACCTCCTAGTTGTCATGGGGTCATTGTGTAGTTTTCCAATCTCCTATCCTAATGAACTTTTATAGTTGCAACTTATTGTTATTATGTTTTTACTGCATTTTATAGGAAGTTAACAATTGACTTCTTCTCATAAGTGGAAGTTTATTCCATAGTTTTGAAAGGCATTCTGTAATATATGTCACTTTTGTCTGTTATTGATATTTAATATTACATTTAACTTTGTGTTAACTCCCCAAGTTATGTGTTCCAGGTATAGATTTTAATGTAGAACTTGATTAGATATTGCTTTGTAGACGAGACAGTGATCACCTTTAAATGTCCTTTAAGAAGTAAAATATTATGACAATGCATGACACTTTTCCAAATAATTCATGTTTCCCAGGCCCATGAATTTTTATACTAAGGAACCATTTACCTTTCTAGGCTGCTTCAAATGGCTTGCTTGATGGCTACACAATGTTGTTGTCTTTCGGATTTTCCTGGTTAGGGGTTGCCACAGCGGGACTCTGGTCCGCTAATGATTGGCAGTAGATTTTGATGAACGCCGAGGTGCCAGCTCGATGTTCAACCTTCAACGAAAGCACGCCCATTTACGCATGCCTTTCAAATGCCCACCCAACCGCGGGGAGGACATGCATACTCCACACAGAAGGCCCTCCCCACACTCTAGCCGAGAATCGAACGGGAGAACCTCTTGCTGTGAGGCAACAACACTACCGCTACATCACCATGGATAATGCTGAACAATATTCAATGATGGGTTAGATCAATGAGGGATAATGTCATGCAGTACTGGTGCAACTAGGCATGCCCTTTATTATTAGAGTGGCTATAAAAAAAAAGTTTTTCCAAGTTTGATAGTAAGCACTGATCAAAGTATAAATGTTTTTTTACCATTGTCCCTAGATCTTTAATGAGATTTTTTAAATAATATGACCATTTATTTTGTAATTTTAGGTCCTTGTTGCCAAGTGTTATGCTTCTGCATTTACTGACATTAAATGCAACACCATTACTCATATACAGGTATAGGTTTTGTAGGCCATCTTGGAGAGATTCCACATCATTTATTGAAGTATTTATGTTACCCACTTTGGGATTATGAGTGTATATATTGTTATCTAGAGCCCGTTCCCCACCTTTCTTTCTCAAATAAAAGTCCCAAGAATAGGAATGCCACCTTTCCAAATGCCCGGAGTGGGACATTTTTATAGAAATGTGAGACTTTGCAGGACAAACCATACTCACAGCCAGTGCAAGGACAAAACTTCCCCTTTTTCCCAAAATAAAAGCATATTCTTGCAGCATTTGAGTTGCTTTTTCTGTTTAATATAAAGCTTGTGCTTCAGATACAAAATAATTGTTTTATGCAACTATTAAAGAAAACTTAGGAAATATTTTTGTCCTAAAATCACAAGACATTTGCTATTTTTAGGGGGCTTTTGTAGGACACAACTGCCAAAAAAGGGATTGCTCTGCTCAAAGAGGGACAAGTGGTAACACTACCAATGAAGTGGCTTAAATGAAGAGTCAATCAGGATCTAGCTGGTAATACCCATTGGGATGGATGAGACCCACACCGCCTTGACTTGTTGCCCATTGGGATGGATGATGCCCATGCCACCTTGAGTTGTTGCCCATTGGGATGGATGAGGCCCACGCTGCCTTGACTTGTTGCCCATTGGGATGGATGAGGCCCATGCCTCGTTGGCTTGTTGCCCATTGGGATGGATGGGACCCATGCCACCTTGACTTGTTGCCCATTGGGATGGATGAGACCCACACCACCTTGGCTTGTTGCATCCTGCTGCTTACTACTGAACATAAGGATTGAGATTTGATGGATTAAATTTGTCAAGTTACACCATTGTACACAGTTACGCTAGACACCTTAGTAAAGTCAGAATAAGCCGCATGTGCTGTCAGTTCCTCTTTCAGTCCTTCATCAAGTGCTGATATTATCTCTTCAAAGAATGGCACTCAAAAGATGCCCCCTTAATAAAACAGTGCTGACCTATAAATGAAAGAAACAAGTCCCCTGTGTTGTTTTGGATAAGTTCTATTCTGACTGCCTCTCTCTCTCTCTCTCTCTGATTTTTCTCAGAAATCTGGTCAGACTGATGGGCCTAGAATTTTTTGATCAGATATGACTCCCCCATTTTGTGAACTGCTACTGTAGTCTGTTGCCATAGGCCAAAGGCATAATGCATATTAGAAGGGAGAGGTGTGGTTGCTTGATAGTTGGGAGCTGACAGAAGTTTTTTTCTAGGACAAGAGATGAGAAAGCAGAAAACAGAATTAATGCTTGAGAATGAAATTACATAGGTTCATAGGTTGGTACTAGGCTATCGGACCTAGGGCATATACAAGCCTAGCCATAACAATTCCCTGGCATTAATTATCTACAACAGTGTGAATGTAACAGAGAAAGCAGGAGCCTTCTCTGTATGCCCACTGAAACAACTTTGGCCAAGAATACTGAGACACCAGCAAGCTGAAAACTTCTGGAGGAGGTAGAATAGACAGAGGTCAAAAGTAAAAATTATGCAGACTTGAGTTAAACTAGAAAAGGAAAGCCGGCCTTCTCTGTGTGCCCACTGAAGTAGATATGGCCAATAATATTGAGACATTAGTAAAATGAAAAATTTCAAGGGGAGGTAGTATGAACAAGGCTCAAATGTAAAAATTGTGCAGACTTGAGTTAATCTAGAAAAGACCACTGTTTTTTTTCAGTGCATGAACATAATTATGAGGACACGGCTATTTATTCTAGTGAAAGTGTGGATGTCCAGACTGGTGGTTTAATATTCTGATCTTGGTGTTGGAATTTTAACCTTGTTTGAGTTCAGCAACAAGTCCAGGTGACAGCAATGTAGATGTTGATGAGGCTTCATACCGTATTGAAATCCTGCTCTAAAATGACTACTGGGCCAGTAATCTTGTATCTTGCCCTGTAGTATTTGATCTACCCGGCCACGTTAACTGTACCATATTCTCCTCATCTGTACATTGTTATGGATGTACACTTTATTATTGTCCTATTATAAAATACTAGGAGTCTTCACTTTATTAGTGTAAACACATTCTGATCTACCTTTGAATTATTTTTCATATCATTGTATTGCTTGTCTTATGATTATAATATGCTTGTGTACTGACTAGTTGTATGTGTCTTGTAACAGTTTGTTTTCTTACTATCTTTTTTTTCTTCTTCATTATTGCATGTTCAAACAAGTCATCACTCTGTGTGTCTATGTATGCTACATTCTCTCTGTATTTTATGGAGCTTTCCTCCCAGGACCTCTGCTGAAAAGGATTTTTTCCACACATATGGACTTTCCCAAGCAATAAAAGCAATCAATCAATAAATAAAGTAACATAAAATAAATTTGGGAAATCATAAATAGTATGGATGATTCTGCTAGGATATAAGGAATTTCTTTTGCTGCTGATTACTAAATTCTCTCTCTCTCTCTCTATATATATATATATATATATATATAGATAGATAGATAGATAGATAGATATGGATCTAACTGAAAAGGCTGAATCCCTACATTACCAAATCTGAAAAGATCGAGAAGAAAACATTGCTGATGTTGCAAAACACTGACAATATGTATCACTGAACTGTTTCACAGGGAAAACAAACCACTGACCAAATTGAGAAACTTGCCCTTTTCCACACAGTAGTGCAATCCCAGAGTTGGTATATTTAGTTAGCAAGGGTGTGAGTGGCACAGCTGGGTGGGTTTGACATGATGGATGTTGTTTTTTGGTGTATGTTGGACAACTGTCTGTTTTCCCTGTGCAGTCATTTGGTAAACATATATATGTATATATATATATATATATATATATATATATATATATATATATATATATATATATATATATTCCAAACTGGTGACTGCATTACTTTCATTTTTTGGTTCCATTTATCACTATTGGTTCACAGCGGTGCACTTTTGTTTTTGTTAATGTTTTGAATGAAAGTATATGTATGGGTAAATTGTTTTTGATTTGGTATTCGGGAGGGACTTAGTGAATGATATGGAGCCATTAAAAATTAGCTATAAATATGAAATTAGGAATGAAAACCATAAGGCTTCCCTACACAGTTTTAAGGAAAAAGCTTCAGCAGTTCACAGGAAAAAGGGAAGAACTACATAACGCCATACACTTTTCTCCATAAGAAAGCATTGCTAGTGTGATTTTTAATTGTGCTCCAGCAATGATTCAATTTTTAGGAAGATTTTTCCCTTCGAGTTAGTGTGACATTGGAGGTGGTATATATAAGTTCAGGGATATTTTTTAGCTAAAGGAATTTTTCACCGTCTTGGTTTTTGGGCATTTTCTTCATTCTTTTGCAGCATCAGCTTTCAGGAATTTAGTGTTTTATAGTGGAACTGCACTGTAAAGATCCTCATAGACGCTGTGTCATAAATTGCTAACACACACACACACACACACACACACACACACACACACACACACACACACACACATACACACACACACACACACACACACACACACACACACACACACGCACACACACATACATGCTCGCATACATATGCACACATGCTCACTGACACAAGGTCAAGCAAATACAGTTGCTCTTGGGAAAAGGATATAAAAAATGGTGCATTGTTTCATTTGTTGTGTGTGTAAAGTGAATTGTTTCCTTTTTTAAATTTAATTTACTGGTTTGTTTATTTATGAAGAAAATGTAGTACAAAATTACAGAGCAGAGTGTGTAGTGCTGTTTGTGAGGGAAGAAAGGCTTATTCCTGAAACAATTTGGAGGGTGATAAAGAGAAGGCGAAAATGACAGTGCCGGGATTAGATTACAGAGATAGACTGTGATGTGCACAAGGAAGTCATGCATGAAGTATGCAACAGAAGTGTGTGTGTGTGTGTGTGTGTGTGTGTGTGTGTGTGTGTGTGTGTGTGTGTGTGTGTGTAAACTGAGTCAATGACATTCTACAATATTCTGGACAGCTAAGAAGTATGTACAACACAACTAATACCATAACTTGTCTTAGATATCTGAAAACAATGCATAAATGATTGTCTATTTCCACAGAAACAAGACACACTGTTCATACCATTTTTAAAATGAACTGCAACAAGCATGAGTCTACCAGCAGTACAGCACACAGATACAACCTATTTCACCATTACACAAACTTTACTGTAATTCCTTGAAAGTAGTTCCATATAAAATGGTAAAACACTCAGTGTACTGATTAGATTGCAAAACTTGAATGTGAATGAATTTACAGTGCGAGTAAGTCTGTGAAAAAAGCCTGCTATGCTTCAATATTTCCAGATCTTGTACAGCACTGTTAACCCAACATGACATCATGCTGGAAGGTGGAGTTTCAGAATGCCAACAGAAGCTCTTTCTTGGCAGTTTCAGCTGGAAAATAAATAATTCCACTAAAGAAAACACACAACAGTTGCCGCTATAGTAAGTGATACTGCTGTTGCAACACATGCAAAACAAAGGCAGAGCACTTTTAAAAAAGTATAACAAAACACATTAAACATTGATGGTCACATTTGGAGCTAATCCTTGGATGACAGAGGAGATTAAAATAAACATGATAGAAAGGATAAGGCCTGAAAATGTACTCAGGCTCAGAGCCGCTATTAGGGTCACCCCCTTTAGCATAGCAGAAAAAAACTCTTACTGCCCCTTAGTTAATCTGGGGATTGATTAGAGGTGATAAAGTTGAAGATTCCAGCTAAGGAAGTGTAGGATGTGTTTGCAAAACCTCCCTGGGAAACTATTCTTGAATCAAGGGAATTAAGTTGACAGATTTGGTTAATTCCTCAGGACCCCCAGTTCTAATGAAAATGTTTCCATCAACAGTATTTTAAAACTTAGGTCTATGGGCTATGGGCCTGTAGTAATGCAACAGTGAGAGATGTTTTAATGTGGTTTAGAAGATATTTTAATAAATTATAACTGAGGGTTTGCAAATACATCTATTACAGGAAGTAATTGTATGGAATTTTCTTAGATATTTATTTGTTATAGATCAGTGTAAAATTAGGAATTCTAAACATCTCATATATTTTATGTACAACATATGGGGTTTGACTGAGTTTTAAAATTAGCATTATTATTATTTTTAATATGTATATACACATTTGAATATGTATAAACATATAAATTGTGTTATGGTATTATGTGCAGTAACAAGAATGATGGTGTTTTGTGACGGCAGTACACTTTTAAGGAAGACAATTTGATAGATAACATAGGTTCATTCAGCATTTAAACTGAGGACAGTTGTATTTGTATTTGTTTTGTTTGTTCTCAGGCAGTCCACAATATTGTAGTGAATGAAAGAGCTAAACGTTTTACTGGATGTATTTTTATTAAAATCTTTTTGTGGAACCCTGTGGCTCTGATGACTTGTTGGCAGTTTGTTCATGGAAGTGTGGAGTTTTTTTCTGCTGAAGGCCATCTATTTTCATCTCTAAATAAACCCTGAAAACTGAGCATATCTTGTTAATCTGATTATTTTACTATTCTGAAATTACTTCAGTAGTACAGAACCATGACTAGTGTTTCATAAATCAGTTTCAGCTTTTGTTTTGGTAATGACTCTAATGTACAAATGCTTCAGTCTTTTTAACAAACTAAATCCTGAGCACATCCTTGGTAGCTGTCTCTGATGCAGGCAGTACACTTTGCCTAATGTGTAACTACTTGGGTACATTTCTCTTAATTTTTACATGCATATCAAGAATCTGTTCTAAACTGTACAGTTGCATTACTGGAAGTACATTACCATTAATACAGTTAATGCCTAATATACTTTGATTCAACAAGCAAATCAATAGCAGAAATACTTTTTTATCGTCTAACAGTAACACGGTAAATTACTTTTATTTCCCTGTACAGGTACTTTTTTTATAAAATACATACAGTGATGGACAGATATTTATATATAGTAAAACATAAATACAGACCGAGTAAATACCTATAGAGATGAATAATTTGTGCTATCTAAGATAGTGCTGCATAATTTTACTATGCAGTTCTCCTGCTGAAAATTTTGCATCTTTCACAAGGACTAAGATAACAGTAAAACAAATCCAAAGTTTATATTGTACTTGTAACACAGAAGAGGCACCATTAAGAAATTTGTAAAAATGTAAAGCTAGAAGTGGGATAACAGTGAAACAAACAGAAAACATATATTGCTCGTGTCCATTTCAGTGAGTGCAAACTCGTTGAATAAGACAACCCCATAAAACTGTTCCCTTCAAAAGTGGCATGACTCAGGCATTTTGAATGAGGGGAGCTGCACCCCCGCACCTTTATTCACTTCCATGTTTTCTTCCTTAAATACACCAAAAATATGATCACTTTATATTGAAGAAAAGTACAACTTTCAAAGTATTTTATCTTTTGAAGACTTTGCTCTTGATGAATTAATTTGCTTACTCTTCTGTAGGAATAAATGTCCGTGACACTGTTAACCTAACAACCAACTAGAAAAGCAAATATAAATGATTTTCTATTTGGTTCCCAGTGATTATTTTTACCAGACAATGGTTTGATCCCAGCATCCAGTATTCCTCCAGGAAATTCTGGATGGCTTGTTTCATTACAGCTTTACAGAGTCCCTACTGACAGCAAGTTTTGAAATAAGATGCACCCAAGTGGTAGCTGAAAAAATAAAGCTCCTATCTTTTGGTAGCTGTAAAATGTGTTAGGTAAGGGCATTCCAACTTCCCAGCCATAGGAAAGGAATTTTGAATGAAATTAGTTGTTCTCAGAGTTTGATGTTGATGAGAGGTATATTTGTAGTTTAGATACTGTTTATGCAGAAGTAACACATAATTTGAAAATGTTATTTAGTAAGGTGTGGTCAGTGAAATCTGATGTAAACAGTAGGTGTTAGAGGTGGTAGCATGAGGATATTATGCCACCTGTTGGGTAGCCAACTGGCTCAGAGATAGAACCTAAGAAGTTAGGATTGTGGAGTCTACCACCACATAAAGGACAGTCTCTAGTGAAGACCCTTAAGGCTCAGAGCTAATGCTGCTCTGTTTAGGCATCTATTTCTCTGAAGTCTATGCCAACATCAAGGACATGTAGCTGACCAAGTTTGCAAATGATTGCAAAGTAAGTGCAGTCATAGAATCCTGCAATGGCACAAATACCTTCCAAGCAGCCTGCCAAGACTAATAACTGTTAACAGAGCCACAGTTTAAAACTCAATGCCATGAAATGCATAATAGTTTCCTTTGGGAAGATGGCTACTCCTGGAAAGAACTACATTGATAATACACCACTAAGAGCAGAACCAGTGGTCAGGGATTTTGGAATACATGTAGACAGTAACCTGAACTTTAAACATCATGTGCAATGGAGGATTTAGGCTTTGGTGCAGGGGTGCGCGCCCTCCCTCTTTTTTGAGAAACCACCGTACAACCTTGAGTAAAAAAAAAATAATAAAATAAAAATAAAAAAGTTATTTTAACTGTCTCGATTGAAATTGGAAAATGTACTACCAAAGCAGTGCACAGTTGAGAGATTAACACTTTCCGCAGTATGTTTTCCCATTTCAACTCACAGATATTTTATTTTATTGTACGCTATGCATTTGTTTGCTGTTTGCGACGCAAGTACCAATGGAAGACCCAATTGGAGGAGACAGTCAGGCGATCTGACCATCCTAAGATCTTGAGTGGCTCTTCCAACTGCATCTCACATCTTGACTGAGAAAGCACTCAAGAAGAGGAACGTGTCTAAATAAGACGCAGGGTAAAGAAGACAGAGGTATTTAAAGCCATTCGTTTACTGCTGCTACAGTTTGCATACTGTCATAATTTTTAACTATATGTTCATTTCTTGTACAAAAAAACCCTCCACATTACTGCACCTTGAAGTCCTACTATTTCATTTGCTATACTTTTAAATGTGATAGCGCTAGCCATTTTTGATTTGCGGTTATTTGCAAAAACTGCGTCGCACCTAATGCCAAGTGAATTCGCCTATGCATTTCTTTAGTTTTTCCATAGCTATTCAGCCCAGCCTTTCACTTCACCTTTCAGCCCAAATAAAGAAACATGCATGAAGACTTAGATGCACACGTTACGTTTGCATTTCTTTATTTTACTCAGAAAAAGCTGTTCAGGAATTTCTTGTATTTTTTTTTCAAGCAGTTCTAAAAGTGCAATAAGTCAGGAAACAGAGGAACTCTGCAGCTAGTGGGAAGTTTTGTGGATTTAATTTTTCAGGTACAAGAAATCATCTAGTTAACCAATTAATAAAGTGTAAGTGCCTTTATTGAATTATTTCAGATTCTGCCTGGTAACCACATATTAAATGTAAACAGCATACACAACTTAAAAGGGCATTCAAGCTGAGTGCTTTCATTCTAAAATTGTGTTTATGTTATCTACAAAAAACTAGTCAGAAATCGTGCAGGCATAGTATTCTTGACTGGCACAACAGACAGACTAACTAGGTGCCGATTTGTGACATATTTTATAGAATAAAAATATGCATTATTCTCTGTTTTATTTCATACTTGTGACAGTGCATTTCAGGCATGGATTTTGCATGTAAAGTGTGAAACTTATTTTGTGTTCACTTTGATATACAATATGAATGATTGTTTGTCAGGAATAAGTCGTTGGTCTATTGCTCAACCTTGCCTCTTGAATTTTTAAATTCAGTAAGTCAGTTTTTCTGATGCTAACTGTGGTCTCTGTTGTAGACTTGTTAGGTAAACAGTATCTGTGATTTTTTTTTCACCCAAGAGGCTTGATTTGTATTCAGCCAGGATGGAATTCCTCTACATCTAAATCTTTTCAGTCTTTCTAATTTCTTGTGGTTAAATCTAGCAAAGGAAATTAATTTCCTGCAACATGTTATGTGACTAACAGCATAACAGTAATTAAGTTACTTAGGTGTATAGTGGAATGCTATTTTTGAGTCAGTTTATTTTTGCCAAGTATATTTTGAGCATTCTGATTTGCTGCTTTTACAATATATGGTGTATGCAGTTTGTATTAGTTTTATAATATATAATATATAATATAGGGATGTGTTTCTGATTTGCCATGCACTAATATTATTTTGATTTAAAATTGTATTTTTATACATATGTTAACCAGACAAGCCCACCAAACACAATTATCCTTATTCTAGGATGACCCAGGAGAATGGCTTGGGTAAGTGATTTGCTCATAGTCAAATGGCAGGGGGAATTGAAGGTAGAAGGAATGATTTCTTGTACCTCTGGTTACAGGAAGTAGCACATTAACAGTTCAGACTCTATCCTTTGTGCTGACAGATTTTACTCCCCTTACATGGTATTATGTAATATACAGCTTTGTTTTCTTTTCACACCACCAACTTTACATGTAGTATTAACTTCCCCAGATTCTGCAGACTTGCCTTGATTTTGTCTCATATCATTTGCCTTATTTCTTGTAAAGTTCTGCTTTTCTGGTAAATCACTGAGGATTACAGCCAGTCAATAATGCCAGATGTTAGAGCTTCATACTTCTTACTGTTTACAAAATGCACGTTGATGCAAAACCTGCTGTTCTTGTAATTGTTTTATGTGAATTAGAGTAATATTTGAAAATTGACCCTAATTTTCTGCCTTTGTCCCCCCATTATTTTTGTTTTTGTCCACGCATTATGAGGAAAGAAGTTAAATATTTTATTTTAATGCAATTTCTTGTATATATTTAAAAACTTATACTTATGTTAATTATGGGAGCTTTTCTCCCCGGGCCTCTACTGAAAAAGGACATGTATCCAGCTAGACTAGCCCGGTCAACAAATGTAAAATAAAAATAAAATAAAATAAAATATGAAGATCTTGTGGCTATATCCAGCTTAAGACTCTTTCCCTGGTCTTAACTGCTTGTTGGGTAATTACAAATTTATCATATAAAATAATTTCCTTTAACTTAACGTGTAATAGCATAAGTTAGACAAATATATGAAAATGCTAGATGAGGTCTGTTTTCAGACAGTCATGTTTTTTTTCTAAGTGTATTTTAGGTATTCAGATTTGCTGCTTCTGTAGTGCTCTCTGTATGCAGTTATTTTATTATGCATAACTTATTTGAGGGTTTGTTTCTGCTTTCCATTTTATTAATTTTACTGACACTTCAACTGATTTTAATTTATATCCTATATTATTTTCTAAACACCTTCCTACTTGAAAAAAAAAAAAGCAAAGGTGAAGACCAATGGATGGGAAACTGGAAATTCAATCCTGGTCTGGCCCCCATGTCTTTGATAGGCAGAGGCAGGCAGTGATATGCAAACTAACATACCCCACCACATAGCTTTTAGAAACTTCCTAACATACCCCCTCTTAATAAATGCACGATACATGAGAACACAAATGGATTGGAGTGAATAGGATTGGATTGCGTGGCTAGGCTTATAAGGGCCCTAGTCATTAGCCTATTATATACCTGTGACTGTATTTACAGATGCTGTTTGTTTGATATTATTTATGTCAAGTCATTTGCACAGCAGAGGCTCCTCATTTAATATAAATACATTTCTGGACATCATATAGTGAAGACTTGTTTAACTGATTTAGTAATTGTTAAGTAATTACACTGTAAGATCACTGATGACATATGCTAAAGACTGCCTCCATGAACTTTAGGAAAGTAACCGAAGCAACACTCTTGACTGAAACACAGTGCAAAAAAAGTAATGTTTGTGTGTGGTACAGCTGTAATTATTATTGCAAATTTCCGGGACATAATACATGGAATTAAATATGGGAGTGCTGCCAGATACTTGTGTGAATGTTATGCTACAGTGAATGTATCACATGCATTTGACAGACTTGTATGTTATATTGAGGTGTTCATCTTGATCTGCCAAACAATTGTGCAGATGGCATACTGTACTGTTCATAGCACATGCATACATTTAACAGCCCTGCATATCACATCAGGATGATCTTGTATTTCACATATATGCAGCATCTCAATTGCTTGGCATGAAGGGAGACCTCATAATCCATCCAGCATGTGTCTGCAGCACCTAAAGATGCAGCTGAAAAGCTGCAGATGAGTGGAATAAAGATACAAAATGCTCCATCAGCCATCCAGATCTCTATACCTCTACAGTATTTCATTATTTCTTTTCAGTAAAACAGTTTGCATAATCCAGGCAGCTAAATCCAGGACATTACGACTTCCACACTTGTGTGCATGTGTGTGTGGGGGGGGTGGTGGGGTGGGGGGCTTACAGACCGATGGAGCAGCAATAGAGTATATGCAGTGTTACCTGCAGTGGTACTGTTCCAGGTTCAATTAACTCTCTGGACACCAGCAGTCAGGAAGAGAAAAAAATGAACAGCAGTTGCTGGTTTATATACTTGGAAGGAGTATGCTTTTTACTATAATTCTGCCATATGCAACTCGCCAAAAAGCCCATAATCTAGGTAGACAGTAAAGGGTGAAAAGCTAGAGTGCCCATGCTCATTGTGGGAAAGGAATGGCATCACTGCCACTAGTATGAAAAGAGGAGGACAACACTGTCTCCAGAGTGACCTACAGATGGCAGGATGCCACAAACTGTGATGCCAAAATGTCTGGAGTCAATGTGGTTTGAATCCCAGTACTGCCAACCAGCGGTGAAGTAATAGCAAGAAAGTGCACACAAGTCTAGCTCAAAGCAACCTGGCTGAAACAGCAAAAAATACATAGATGTCCTTTTCATATATGCTGTCAGAGCATTTCAAAGTGGCCTTTTAACAGCCCACTAAATTCCAGTGTTTTACTTACCAGCCCTTTCTCACTGGCCTACCTTTCAGACTGCGCCCCCCCCCCCCTTCTGTAAATTCCTGGATCCACCACTGCATGTGTCTATGGTAGTAAGGAAATCATTCCATATTGTGTAACTTATAAAAAAGGTAATAGCATCTAGGTCCAAGGATGTCATTGTTCTGCTGTACTCAGCAATTATAAAACCAATCACATTGTGTACAATGTTCCCCTTTAATTTGTACCTGACCAGGCATATGCAAAAACTGGAGCATTCACAGAGGTGCATGGCCTAAACAACATGTCATACACAGACCAACTCAAGGCCTTATCACTGTACTTAGTTTACTGCAGATTGCTGAGAGGTGATCTATGCCTGGCGTACAAAGTATGCTGTGATCGCACCCTGATCGACCTGCTGCACATCTTCAAAACAAATAGCATTGGAATTACCCAATCCTTGGACTTAGAGCTCATCTGCAATATAAACAGGACATGTTAGAGGGACAAGTATGTGTCTCAAAGACTACCCCTTCTCTTAAACATGCTTGCCATTCATGTGAAGCAGAGTTCTTTCCTAACTCATTTCAAGCATAATTTGGACCTGTAGATGAGGAAATATAATTTTAGCTCTTGTCTAGCACCTATGTCTCTAGTAATCAGAGGCGACCTATAAATGCTTGGCCGTCCATGCTCAAGTCTACCTATAGCCGTTAAAATAACCCATGCTATTAAAATGTGTCAGATATATCCAGGAAGCTTGATTTAGCTTGTAAAGTACCCCTGGGGTCATTAGATTAGTATTCACCTATGAACCTATAATGGGGATGAATCAGTGCAGGGATAACAGTGTTTGGAATGAGGGAAGTTTTCCTGTTTTATCCACAGTAGCAATTAGAGATTGGGAGCTATTTATTGCGTTGTTTTGTTTTTGTTGATACTACAAGAATTTTACGAGTCTATAAAATAGTCCTGGGTTCTTGGAGTACTGTGTTCATTTTGTCTGAGGTATAAAGATTTCACTATTTTGACATGTGTTCTTGTTTCAGTTTTTATTTCCCTAAACAAGATGTAATAATAGGTGCTTTGGCATATTCTTGGCAAATTATATAACTTTATCATTTGTTGTAAGTTTTGCATAATTTATGTGGTTAGCTATATAGCACCCCCCAAAGTGATGTTTTTAATTTGAATAGATTTGGTTCTGTACTGTTATTATTGAGGGTCTCTGGTAGGCCACATTTTAGGTTGGAGTCTTAGCTTATTAAGTATTTTAGCTGATGAAAAAGATAGCTAAATTTAATATGTTCTGGACACAGAACCATTGTAAAGCAGGTTAGATTGCTATAAGACGCAGCAAAGCTGAGCTAGAGGTCTGTAAGGAAACTGTGTACAAAAGCATGATAAATTAAAAAAAATGCTATATCAGAGTACATTGTGTAGCAGATGGATTGCAGATAGTGACTCTATTGTTTTACTTTCAATCCAAGCAACAATGGCAAATCGTCAAGTCTGTATATATGTGTTACTGTCCCACTCTATGGACAATGTCTATATTTATTTCTCTACTCTAGCTGCCTCTGTGTAAACATGTTTTCTGAAAATCATCTCTAATGAGTTAGTGATGACGTCAGGTCTCTTCACACATCCCTTCTAGACTATAACCTTGTCAATTTTTAAAAATGCTAGACCAAGCAAAACTTTATCTGTGCCGAAGAAAGTCTGACTCGTTTGAGAAATCCACTTAAAACTAACTTTTCATGAAACAGATGGGCCACAGACTCAGGAGCTCTTAAGAGAAATAGTCCCTGTGTATGCTACATATTCTGGGAAGCAGAACTGTTTTACGTGCATGTTGTATATAAACCCATGCTGTTTGTATAACTGTTGTTTTTACCACTTTTCTGTAAAAAAAAAAAAAAAAAAACTGTAAGCCTGTTTCCTACCTTCCCTGTAACTAGTGTTCCAGATACAGATTTGCTGTATCCAGGACTGTATGTAAGCTTCTGAGCCCCCCAAGCCTTTCTGTGTTGGAGGGAAGCCTTCTAGCTTATCAGTGGGAGTGGTAAGCACTAGGTAACCTGTCTACCACATAAGGAGTGGTTCTGGCCCAGAAATTGTAGCTATTGGCCGTTTGGGCAATCTCTTCCATCTCTTTCAACTTTCTGATTTGAAAGCCTGTATCTGCACTTGTTTCTGTCCTGTAACTCATCTAGTGCAGATACAGATTCTTAGTTTTAGCACTTAAATTTGCTTATTCATGCTCAGCACTTATTCAGAACTTGTAAGCACTAAATAAGCTACTAATTACTATAGCACTCAACCTTCCTCATTACCTAGAAGAAAACAATTTTAGTAGTTACTTTTCTCACTTGCTTAGAGAAAAACAGCTCTTGTACTCAGTTTCCTCACTTAGCTAGAGGAAAACTGTTTTTTATTCAGGCACGCACAAGGATCAGCTCCCACTGTTCTCTCCTGTCTATCTGATGAATCTGGGCATCTTGAAGCAATGTAGAAATTGCCTCATGTACACAGACAACCCTATCCTCCTACCACCCAACAATACAACCTGTGAGAGATGCAGTTATCTAGCCAAACTGGAGGTAAAGCTCTGTCCAACCAAGACTGAACTTGATAGTCATGAGGAGAAGGTAAACATTTGCACCACACCACACTCATCACATAGTCTCACTAAATCTACACCACCAAAATCCACACACAGTAAGACAAAAACATTCACGGAGGCTCTCAATAATAATCTGTCTAAGCAACAGAGACCTCCAAAGCAGAAACGCAAGCAACCTCCATCCCCCAACACAACCCAAATGACACATAGCCCACAGACTCAGTGTGCCTCTCAACCACAGCCAATAAGGCAAAACAACGTACCCAACACACTAGTCATAGGTGACTCTGTAGTCAGGCACACTGATGTCCCACTCACCAGGCTAAACAAGGAGAAGGTTACTGTCAGCTGCCTGTCGGGTGCCAGGATCCCCCACATAACCCACACACTCAGGTCACTCCACAAAAAGTACAAATATGACTCTGTCATTGTCCATGCTGGTGTGAATGACCTGAGACGTACCTCCCTGGACTACATGAAAAGAGACATGGAAGAGCTCTCCGATCTTGTAGCCCAGGCAGGTATGACCCTAGCCCTGAGTAGCATTCTGTCATCACCCAGAATGATACTGCAGTACAAGGACAAAATGATTGACTTCAACAATTGGCTAAACTTCTAGTGTCATTCTAAGGGGATCCAGTATCTGTCTGCTTGGGATGACATGGTCGACAGACCATAATGCTTTGCCACAGATGGCCTGCACCTGTCACCCCTGGAATTCCGGATACTGGCTAAGGCTCTTGCTGCCCCTATAGTGCCTTTTTTAGGCAAGGTTCAAATAATTGCAAAAGATGTTTAGCATTATCTAGAACATGCATAACAGTGTCTGAATGGTAATGATTAAAATAATGAAAATTCCTGATTTAAATAAATCAGTATGAATCTTTAATCTTAGAACAAACAAAACTTCTAAAGTAATCATTCACATGCTCTACTTTCTAATTAAATCAAGGTGAACCTGGTCTTTTAATAATGCCAGTAAATGGAACTATGTCTGTAGATTGTACATTTTTATGTTTATATAATGAACTTGATTCCCTCTGACATCTACCACTAATACAGGTTCTTTTAGAATTTATCTAAAATGGTTAGACTTGGTTGCAACATAGCAGGGTTACAGAAATGTTTAGTCATGTTCTGGACTGTCTACAGTCAATAAGATGCAATTCAAAATTGTTTAATATCTGAGCATTTTGTATAGATCTAATATATATAAAAAAAATGATATTACTAAATAGAGCTTCTAGCTTTTACCTATCCTGTGCTAATGTCTATCTTTACTCTGTCTGTTCTGTCACTAAACCTGGCCACTCAGTACCTTATCACTTAATCTGGCTGCTTTTCCTTTTTTTCACTTGTTTCTAGAGTTAGTAACTGAAAACCAAATGACACCAAAAAAAACAAAAATCAAACACTACAGGTTGCTTCTAGCTTCTACTAGCACTGGAAATTGTCACTGGAACTCCCAAAGCACACACGCCATTCACTGGTAATGTAATCCTGCTTGAAGTGGCAATCCTGCATCTTTAAAAGTACATTCACCTTCCTTAGGTTCATAGGTAGGCACTAGGCTATCAGGCCAAGGGTCTACATCAGCCTAGCCAAAAAGGTTCCCTGGGTTACGCCACCCAAGAAAGTTATATTCCTGTGCCACTGTCAAGCAGAGACACAGAAGTGATCCCTGGGGTGTATTTCCTATTTCCCATCCACTCATCAAGATTTTTCTTGAAGCGTGCTAATGATGAACTTTGCTTGACATAGATGGGTAGCCTGTTCCAGAGTATGGGAAATCTCTGGGACAGGAATCTATCCCTCCAGCATGTCCTGTTTATTGTGGTGACAAGGTTTAGGTCTCTAGAGTGTGTAGCTCGGAGGGATTGGGATTTCTTTTGGTGTAGCATGTCCAACAGCTCTGGGTTTGACATAGCTTTATATGTTAGACAGAGATCACCTCGGAGTAGGCGATATGCTATGGAGTAAAGCTGGAGATTTTTAAGGTGGTCAGTGTAGGGTATTTGTTTGAGGCCAGTAATCCTCTTTGTGAGGTACTTCTGTGGCCTTTCCAGCTGCTGCAAATGTGAGGTACATTCCAAAAGGGGCATTGTACTCTATAATGGGTCTAATGACCTTAATACTGCTGCTATAGGTTCATTGGTTCATAGGTTTATATCAGGCTAATGACCACCATGGGTCTTTACAATCCTAACTGTGCAATCCAACCCAGTTTTGTCCCCAGGTTCCTTGGATGCCTATATGGTGGGGTATGGTAGTAAAGAGGTAACTAAGAGTTATGTGAGGTGGGGTATGTTAGTTGGAGATTAATTTACTTATTGTTAAGCTTTGTCCAATTAGCAATTTCCCATACAATGATCAAGGTTTCGTTTGAATAGGGTCAGGGATGAAATCTGCTTTATGTAGATGGGGCGCTTACTCCATAGGGCTGGGATCCTTTAAGACACATATTGGTCCCTCCAGCAAGTTCTCTTTATGTCACAAAGTTCAGGTCCTTGGATCGAGTGTTCCTGGTGTTGTTTGTCTTTCAGTTGTGCTAGAGATCCATCAGAGCTGGATCAAAGGATGCCTTATATGCCAGGCATAGATCACCTCTCAGTAACCTGTAAAGACTGAGTACAGAGGTAAGACCGAAAGGCAATCTGTGCAGGACATGTATGTATAAGTCCAGATTATTATCTACATATGTTCCCAGATCTCAAACTATCAGGTCAACAATTAGGGGTGTCTTAACAATGAAGTAATTAGCTTGGGTGACTGATTGTGTGATAGTGCTTCACTGCTTATAGCTGGATGCAGCATTAAACACCATTTTTACAAACCTTCAGGTCACACTGTTAAACAAACTGGAGCAATGTTACAATAACACAGGCACATTTGTCCCCAAGTTGCAATACAGAGGACACCACTGTCTGACACTCAAAGAGCAAAACTGGTTAGAACTCCCACACTACTTAACACACACCCAGCTCACAACAGTACACAGACTTTTCCCTAAACCCAAAAACTGACGATCTCTAAACAGCACCATCCAACCATACTCCCCTAGTAGAGCTTTACATTCCAGATGTAAATCATGTGTAACCATTACTAAAGCATAAAATAGTGCAGGAGACTTTCAGAATTCAGCTAATATTGCCAAGGCTTCGAACTACATCCCATTAACACTAACATCAATCTAAGATGTAACCTCATAAAAAAAAAATCTCATGCAATGTACACATGCATCTGCTCCTGCATTTTCTCAGGCTAGCTTTATAACTTGGTAGTTAGTTCAGTTAGTTTTTTTTTAAACTACTTCAGAGGCTTTTTGAGCACAACTTTGTTGTTAGCTTTATAACTTCCCTTAATGTTTCACAACAGACAACTCCCATCTTTAATCTAACACTGTGTACATAGCCTGCAGTTTGTCTTTCTTACTCCTAATCTCAGATAGACTCTCTAACCCTCGCTTTCTGTCAGTTTCAGCACTAACTCACCTCCATTCACTGTTCCCATCCCCCCCAACTCAAGTATTACTACCTCTCTTCTTAGCTCTATCCCCACTCTTTCTCCAAATGCCCCTTCTACCTGCACTCTGGTTACTACCTCTTTTCCCACACGTTCTCTCCTCCCTCTGCATCTGCCTACAATCTTCTTACTATCTATCCCTGCACATTATTTCTCTTCACTCTCCTTCTACCTATTCTTTTGTTACCATCTCTGTTCCCACATACTTTTCCTCCCCTCTTCCCCTCTCAGCTTTTACCTACACCCTTGTTACTATCTGTATTTCCACACACTCTTTTCCCCTCACATTTTCTTCCTACTCTCTTGCTACTATCTCTATTCCCACACACTTTTCATCCCCCTCACCTTCTACCTACACTTTTGTTACTATCTCTAGTCCTAGTTACTATCTCTCTTCCTACACACTCTGTTTCCCCTCTCACTGTCTTCCTATACCCTTGTTACTATCTCTGTTCCCACACACTTCTCCTCCCCTCTCACCATCTACCTGCACTTTTGTTAATATCTCTATTCTGAGTTACTATCTCTATTCCCATTCTCACTCTGTTTCACCTCTCACTGTATTCCTAAACCCTTGTTACTAGCTCTATTCCCAAACATTCTTTTTTCCCCTCTCACTTTCTTCCCACACTCTTGTTACTATCTCTATTCCTACACATTTGTTCTCCTCTCTGTCCTTCTACCTACACTCTTGTTACTATCTCTATTCCTGCACATTTGTTCTCCTCTCTCTCCTTCTACCTACATTCTTGTTACTGTATTTACAGTATTCCTACACATTTGTTCTCCTCTCTGTCCTTCTACCTACACTCTTGTTACTATCTCTATTCCTACACATTTGTTCTCCTCTCTGTCCTTCTACCTACACTCTTGTTACTATCTCTATTCCTACACATTTGTTCTCCTCTCTGTCCTTCTACCTACACTCTTGTTACTATCTCTATTCCTGCACATTTGTTCTCCTCTCTCTCCTTCTACCTACATTCTTGTTACTGTCTTTACAGTATTCCTACACATTTGTTCTCCTCTCTCTCCTTCTACCTACACTCTTGTTACTATCTCTATTCCAACACATTTGTTCTCCTCTCTGTCCTTCTACCTACACTCTTGTTACCATCTCTATTCCTACACATTTGTTCTCCTCTCTCTCCTTCTACCTACACTCTTGTTACTATCTCTATTCCTACACATTTGTTCTCCTCTCTGTGCTTCTACCTACACTCTTGTTACTATCTCTATTCCTGCACATTTGTTCTCCTCTCTCTCCTTCTACCTACATTCTTGTTACTGTCTTTACAGTATTCCTACACATCTGTTCTCCTCTCTCTCCTTCTACCTACACTCTTGTTACTATCTCTATTCCTACACATTTGTTCTCCTCTCTGTCCTTCTACCTACACTCTTGTTACTATCTCTATTCCTACACATTTGTTCTCCTCTCTCTCCTTCTACCTACACTCTTGTTACTATCTCTATTCCTACACATTTGTTCTCCTCTCTCTCCTTCTACCTACACTCTTGTTACTATCTCTATTCCTACACATTTGTTCTCCTCTCTGCCCTTCTACCTACACTCTTGTTACTATCTCTATTCCTACACATTTGTTCTCCTCTCTCTCCTTCTACCTACACTCTTGTTATTATCTCTATTCCTACACATTTGTTCTCCTCTCTCTCCTTCTACCTACACTCTTGTTACTATCTCTATTCCTACACATTTGTTCTCCTCTCTGTCCTTCTACCTACACTCTTGTTGCTATCTCTATTCCTACACATTTGTTCTCCTCTCTGTCCTTCTACCTACACACTTGTTACTATCTCTATTCCTACACATTTGTTCTCCTCTCTCTCCTTCTACCTACACTCTTGTTACTATCTCTATTCCTACACATTTGTTCTCCTCTCTCTCCTTCTACCTACACTCTTGTTACTATCTCTATTCCTACACATTTGTTCTCCTCTCTCTCCTTCTACCTACACTCTTGTTACTATCTCTATTCCTACACATTTGTTCTCCTCTCTGTCCTTCTACCTATATTCTTGTTACTATCTCTATTCCTACACATTTGTTCTCCTCTCTGTCCTTCTACCTACACTCTTGTTCTCCTCTCTCTCCTTCTACCTACACTCTTTTGTTACTGTCTTTACAGTATTCCTACACATTTGTTCTCCTCTCTCTCCTTCTACCTACACTCTTGTTACTATCTCTATTCCTACACATTTGTTCTCCTCTCTGTTCTTCTACCTACACTCTTGTTACTATCTCTATTCCTACACATTTGTTCTCCTCTCTCTCCTTCTACCTACATTCTTGTTACTTCCTCTATTCCTACACATTTGTTCTCCTCTCTCTCCTTCTACCTACACTCTTGTTACTATCTCTACAGTATTTCTACACATTTGTTCTCCTCTCTCTCCTTCTACCTACATTCTTGTTACTGTCTTTACAGTATTCCTACACATTTGTTCTCCTCTCTCTCCTTCTACCTACACTCTTGTTACTATCTCTATTCCTACACATTTGTTCTCCTCTCTGTCCTTCTACCTACACTCTTGTTACTATCTCTATTCCTACACATTTGTTCTCCTCTCTCTCCTTCTACCTACACTCTTGTTACTATCTCTATTCCTACACATTTGTTCTCCTCTCTGTCCTTCTACCTACACTCTTGTTACTATCTCTATTCCTACACATTTGTTCTCCTCTCTCTCCTTCTACCTACACTCTTGTTACTATCTCTATTCCTACACATTTGTTCTCCTCTCTCTCCTTCTACCTACACTCTTGTTACTATCTCTATTCCTACACATTTGTTCTCCTCTCTCTCCTTCTACCTACACTCTTGTTACTATCTCTATTCCTACACATTTGTTCTCCTCTCTCCTTCTACCTACACTCTTGTTACTACCTCTATTCCTACACATTTGTTCTCCTCTCTCTCCTTCTACCTACACTCTTGTTACTATCTCTACAGTATTTCTACACATTTGTTCTCCTCTCTCTCCTTCTACCTACATTCTTGTTACTGTCTTTACAGTATTCCTAGACATTTGTTCTCCTCTCTGTCCTTCTACCTACACTCTTGTTACTATCTCTATTCCTACACATTTGTTCTCTCTCTCCTTCTACCTATACTCTTGTTATTATCCTTCCATGTACAAATATGTTACCTGCTGTCCTTCAAACCATTAATATGCTCGCCAAGATTCTACAATCCCATGAAATAGCTAGTCTTTACCAGTATAAATAATTTTAAAATTTGATAACTTATTTTTTTGCCTTCATTTTCTCATGGATGGCTATAGAAAAAATAAGAAATGCTTTCTTAGACAGGAGAGGTAAGCATCTGGGAGGCAGCAGTTTAAATTCCTGCTCTACTGGAGACTTCTGCAGTTTTGCGATTACTTGAGGTTCTGAGCCGGCATGACTAACTGCAAAACCTATGTTGGTCCAGTAAAAGGTATTACGTCATATCTGTATTCTAGGGTCTTTTTTTCATGTCTGATGATGATTTTTTCCACAGCAAGTAAAATCATACCACCTCCTATGCTTTTTTTCTTTTTCTTTTTCAAGATTGGTCTCTGCAGAAAATATTAAAAACTGGAATAATGAGTCAAAACAGGCCTGTCATTGTTTCCTTTTTCTTTTAACAAACATGCGTGGTTTAAATACCTTGTTTGAGTCTATGCTATTTTCCTTGCTTCATCATCAAAATGGAGAAGGTTCTACACAACTGACATAGACTCAGAAGGTCACCTTGTACATAGCACACATGCTTTTCTATGTATGCATGCATGTGATATGTTTTGTAAATATACAGACACTGTTTAAATATCATGCGTTCTGTAAATATGTATATATACATTTTAAATATCATGTACTCTGTAAATATCTGCACATTACTTTATATACTGGCATACCAGGTATAATCTTAGAGATTTGTAAAAGATAATGGAGCTTTTCATTACCACTCGGCCTCTTAGTGCAAGAAGTCTGAACAAAGTAAAAAAATAATGGGGGGACCAAGGCCCAAAAAATGGGGACAGATTTTAAAACTTCTGTTATAAAAAATGCTAGAATAACATGTATTACAGTCTATTTTCTGAAGTTTAGAAAGTATGAAACTCAAATGTCTAACATTATTTAGTGACTTTTGACATCAATGATTTGCCGGAAAACCACAATTTTTCTGAGGAATAGACCAAAAATACAAGGCACAAATCTGGGCATTCTGCAAAATTCTGGACAGTTGAGAGGTATGAAGCTGCTTTTCTGCCCAGGTCTGCACTAAATGGGTTTTTTGCTAAACCCAGTTGGACTTCCACAGTAAACAAGAGCAAAATAAAAATAAATAACTAAAGTGCACACTGGCACCCAACTATATAAGTACTCCTAATAACTGGACTTCAGCAGTAGAGATGCAATTTGAGTGTTACTCCCTGCTGCCAAATCATTTTATCGGCACAGCATAACCTCATCAGCAGCAAACATTTACCAACACCAGTACATGAAGCCTTGTGCTCTGGTGCCAAGCTATCTCACATAGCTCCCACTGTGTTACCATAAGACATTCAGCAGCAACACACACAAGCACACACATGCACATATATACTTTCACACACACACACACACACACACACACACACACACACACACACACACACGCACATGCAAAAATATCACACAAGTGTACACATAAAAAGTAACACACACATACCCACACATATGTATATACGTACACATACACAGACACACACACACACACACACACATACACACGAGTGTGCAAAAAAATCACACACACAAACACACACACATTTACAAAATGCACAAAAATTGTATTTTCTCCCTCCTGGGAAATGTGTAGTACATGGGAAGGATCACAGTGTTGAAATGTGTTTCATTTAATCAGTATGTGATTAATCTTATTTAAAACCTCTAAAGTCCCAGAATGTCAAATTTCCAAGTAAGCAGTAATACAGTGGTTGTAAAACACACAAAAAGTGTTGTTTGTAAGAGGCAAGCCACTCTACATTCCCTGATATGGGGGCATATCTCAACATATACCAACTCCAGGGTCACACAAATGTGAAAAAGAGTGAAAATGGAAAATAAACATAAATTCACATTTTCTCTTTTCACTAAGTGTGATACAGCATCTGTGACTCGGTCACTTCTGAGATTCTGAAATGTTGGCTGCTGGAACCCAAGGATCTTCTTGTAATACTGTCTTTCGTATAGCATGCACCCAGATTTTCTAGATATGAGATGTAGGCGTCTGGGATACAGCAGCTCAAATTCCTGCCAGTTTATTCTATCTGAAACCCAGTTTTGTTTGATACTACTGCTGTTGCTGTCTGGTAGGAAGAGAAACTAGGCACTTCTCCTGTCTAATATGCCTGATGGTACCAGTAAGTTAAATAATTCATTCTTAGACTTGATAGTAGGGGTTATATTAAAGAAGCTCTCAAAAGGCATAGTTTAAGACAAAAGGCATCCATAGATTTCAATTGTTAACATATCAAAGTGCTTCAAGACCTATGAAGGGCCATGGTTTCAGATTTGTTACAGCTTTGGGGAACAACTGTTGTAAAACTAACAATACTATTGAAAAACATTAGAATACGAACACTGATGATATATTTCTGAAAGGATTTTTTGGGAAGTCAATATAAGTATTCTTAAAGAAGAACACACAGTTTAGATGAAATCCTGGGCAAACATAAGCTGATAAAATATTAATGGTGGTTTTCCCTGTGGACATTATAACTGGTGTCATTATATCTTCAAAGCTACTTTTTTCTCATTGTGAAACACGAATAGAACTTAAAATGTTAGACATTGTACTAATTGTGATACTGAGGGGATTATTTGTTTAGCTATTTGTGCTTCTGTATTGGAATGACCACTAGATCACTAATATGTTCACCTATAGTACATTTAAATAACCTGAAGACAGTGCCCTCAGGTTGCCCCTGAGGTATTTGTGCTTACAAAGTGTACCCGGTTAACAAAGTGAATAAATACATGTCGGAAATGTAAGCATTCCTAGAGTGTTTAAATTATAAGCTTAATTAAATGGTATCAAATGGGTTCTTTATACAATCAACAACATTCTAAGACAGCAGACACATTTCATCGTTTCTCCCTCTTTTGGAACTTTTGGTGTGCCACAGCCAAATCTTGCCCAAGAAATAATTAGTCTGCTTACAAAGGAGATCACAGTTCCAAGCTTTGATGGTAAATACCAAAACAAGAAAGAAGAATGAAACCACAAATCATCAGTTTTAAGCAAAATTTGCCATAGAAGGTACAGCCAAATTTTAAAGAACAGCATAACCAAATATATCTAGAAATGTAAAGTATCGTGGGAAATATGTGCATATACCCATGAACTAATTCAGAATGTTTCAACTTTAAGTGGTATTACATGGTCCAGAGTAGTTTTCTAATGCAGTCTGAAAAAAGTCAACAGCTATATGTTTCAATGTGTTTTGTGACAGTCTTGTCACTGTGCCATTGTTTAATTTTAACAATAGAAAAACTGACCTAAATTTATAGAACACATCACAACTGGGAACTTTATAAAGAGGGTCTATTAATAAAAGGAACTCAGAGCAGTCTCTCCTATACAAAAATTTAGGGTTACCACCTGTCCCACTTTGTGAGGGACAGTCCCTTTTTGGGCAGCTGTGTCCTGACCAACAATATTAAAATGGCAAATGTCCTGAGATTGTAGGAAATAATTATGTCCCATATTTCATGTAACAGTTGCATAAAATAGTTATTTCTGTATGTAAAATACCTAAATGTTACAAGAAACAGAATAAGCAACTAAACTGCTACAAGAATAAGCTTTCATTTAGGCAAAAAAGTAAAGTTCTATCCTTTGTACTGACTGTGGGTATGTGTTGGCCTGTAAAATCTGATGTGTGTCCCGAAAATGTCCCACTCTGGCCATTTGAAAAGGTGGCAACCCTACAAAAATTGCAACTCAGTGCCCTGGCCATCCAGCCACATTCTGGAAAACAACACATATAATTTGAGTAGCTAGTGCACTTGGTGATTGTTAGAAATGATAAATGATTCATATCATGTAACAGATGTTGGCCATCATAACAGTAAGGTGGCTCCTTCTAATAGCACGCAGACAAGCAGCAGATGAGACTGATTACAAGCAGATGATACTCAGAGCAAATGATTATAAACAGATGATAGAGCAAAAATTAGTTGGAAATCAGTTCTGTTTTGTCTGGAATCTTACTGTAGTGATTGTTTTTAGGACTGCTCAGTTTCTGAAGGATAACCCGTTTATGTCTGTTGTACTTGGACTGAAATTCTGTCTGAAAATAACGTAAGGCCTTTTGTGATTCTGAATGAATAATAGGAAAATAAGTGCTATTAGGCAATTTATTTCCTTTTTTTAACATCTAGTACTTATACTGTAATTAAAAAAAAATTAAGACAGTTTTGTTGAGGCATAAAAACTGCAAGCAGTAGTATGTGTTGTAAGTATAGTCACAAGGAACTTTATGAAAGAAAATTGAATGACACACATTTAGTCAAATGTGAATGAAGAAGAGTTTTATGTTCACAAGATGCTATAAAACACATTTCTGAGTATGAGAAACATGAAAGTACTGCTTGCTGAGTATCCTGCTGTTTCAGTATCTTCTGTCAAGTTTCTTCATTCCAGTTTCCGTTCCTTTGTTGTAGTTACTTTCCTGATTCCCCCCTCCCTGGACACACATACACACACACACACACACACACACACACACACACACACACACACACACACACACACACACATACACACACACACACACACACACACACTCTCTGCATACCTTAGCTCTGAATAAATATCCGAGCTGTGCCTGTAATGGTAAATGGTCCATTGAGGTCAGTGTACTATCCCAGTAAGCAAATATAAATAAATAAACAAATAAATAAATAAGAATTGAGGTACTGGTCCCAATTAAAAAAAAAATAGGATGGCAGTGCTAAGGGATGCAGAAAATTCTGGTGTTAAACTGAGCTTCTGCAGTGAAATGTGTTTCATCTATTTCTGTATTCCCTTTCATCTTAGGTATCACAGAGTATTTATCTTCCACAGTGTAATCGTAAGAAAATGGAATCCTTTTTGATTCAGTGCAGCTCATTCAGTTTTTTACTGTTAAAATGCCTTTCTCTTCATACTTTTGTAGTCCAGTTTGTGCTTCCAGTAACCCCCTCCAATGTTACTGCTGATGGTTTTGGCTGGAAGAAGTCCATCCAGATCAGTCTGCATACCTTATCAATAAGATATAAATAATACATCATACATTATTAATATGTGATGTGAGGGTGGACAAACAGTAAATGGTTGGCTACCATCCAAGTAAATGAGGCTTCTTTATCAAATGCAAATGTCTCAGTGCTGATGACACAAGTGTTCTCTATCACTGAAGCAGTAGATAATACAGATGGGGGAAATGGTATTAGGGTATGGTCATTAGCATTGTAATCATGAAGGCACATGGAAGGAATTGTTATTGGAAATCTGCATAAAGTGAGGAAAACCATGCTAAAAGGTGGGAAACTCTATTTACTTTTAAAGCAGGAAATAGAAAAGAAAGGAATGTCTGTTTTCACACTGCTACCCATCCACAGAATGAGGCAAGCCTGAGAACATAGTTACTCAAAAAGAATGTACTTTCTAAAGCTGAAGCTGTTTGAAAGGATACTGATACAACAGTAACAAAACGGATGACCTGAGAATGTCAAGCAGAATAATTTATAGCTGAGTCATCTGGATGCGCAATAAAGACCAGCTCTACAGTTATCTACTGCATGCTAATATTTACTGTACAACCTCTCTGCAGTGCTGTTTGCACATCAAAATGCAGTGCACAAGGCATTCTTTTGTATTTGTTATATGTGTTTGTTATATGCTTCTTCTAAGTACACATTGTATTCCTCTTGTCACTAAAGCAATGTCTTTCGGCTTTTCCCGTTTAGGTGTCACCACAGCGGAACTCTGGTCCACTAATAATTGGCAGTAGATTTTTACGGTGCCAAGTTGCCAGCCCGATGCCCAACCTTCAAAGAAGGAACATCCATTCACGCTCACACCTACCTGCATGTCTTTACCGTCACTCGACCATGGGGAGGACATGCAGACTCCACACAGAAGCCGCTATAGCCAAGAATCGAATGTGAGAACCTCTTGCTGTGAGGCGACAATGCTAACCGCTGCACCACCGCTCTCTTGTCACTACATGTTCTATAACCAAGGATCGAACAACAACCAGGCTGATGGTGGTGCAGATCCAGGCCCAGATGTCTGATATAGGCCCTGCCGCTTATACTCTCAGTTTGGTCTGAAATTCTGTGCTCTTGTTACACTAAAAAATACGCCCCTTACACTTTTCAGTTTCAGGCCAATGACACCCATAACCCACCACTGTATAAAGTACAGCTAATTATTAAATGTGGAACTCTTCTGGATTTTCCTGGTTAGGGGTCACCACAGCGGATTACCGGTCCACAGATTGATTGGTGGTGGAGGTTTTACAGTGTCGAGTTGCCAGCCTGGTGCCCAACCTTCACAGAAAGCACATGCACACCCACGCGGACCTGCCTGCATGTCTTTAAAACTCACTTGACCACAGGGAGGACATGTAGACTCTGCACAGAAGGCACTTCAGCCGAGAACTGAACCAGAGAACCTCTTACTTTGAGGCAACAACTCTGACCGCTGTGGAACACTGTGTAGAAATATGCCCAGTTATCTCTATGGGAAGAAAATTACAAAAAGAAAAACGTTACCACAACCTCAGTTGAATCAGTCTCTTATGAAGGCAGGACTAACCACCTGGTGATATAAACGTTGGCTCTAGGTGATGGTTACCGTTTATGTGACAACATATTCATAAGATAGCATTAGACAGCTTTAAGATGAGTTGAGACAGTACTTTCTGGAGAAGAGTACTAAAGAGTGTCTTATGGCTAATCACCCATAAAGTCATATGGCTAAGTCAATGCCCTTCACGGCTTCCAGGATGGATTGAACAGATAGCAATAAATACATAACAACAACTATACCATTCTGTGTTTATGGCAAAGTGCAAGGCCAAGAAAATCTTGAAAGCTTTATAGGACAGTCTTATGTAACAGGTAAAATTAAATTAATTGTCAAAACTAGAACCACAGCGAACAAAAATATTTATTGTTTGGCTTAAGTTCTCCAAACGCTTAGGCTTTTACATACCTTGATGGGAATGGACCTCATTTGTAAGTAAGGGCATAATTAAAGTTCATGACATCAGTTTTGCTTCAATGTTTTTACATTTTATATGAGTGCTCTTCTCAGCACCTGTAATGTATCTAGAATTGCCTCTTTTTGCAGTTCATAATGGGTTATTTTTATTGACAGCATAGCTAAATGTTTGAATATTTGGTTTTATTAGTCCAGTTGCTCCTACTACAGTTGGAAATATCTGTGTATACTTATTCCATATTGCCCTAGTTTTTGCTTGGAAGTCATAACATTTTACAAATGTGTCTCTCAGTTCATAAGACATTGTAATAACTGGGTGTAGCAATTTCAATAATAAATGTTATTAATGAAATGAGGTTGTTCCAGTAGATCTCAATACTTCTTGCTATAGTTTCTGTCTTTTCATTTTTTCTTTGTTCCTGATCACATTCTTTGTATTCTTTCTTTGTTTTGCTTTTTTGCACTTTCTGTTGCCACCTGTTTTCTTTTTTTTTTTTTTATCCACGTTTGATTGGATTTCCATTTCTGCTTGTTTCCTAAAGGCTTCTGCTAACTTAAGCAAAGAGGCCCTCTTAAATTTATTTTGGTCATGTTTTTAAACTTTCAATATGTTTTGGAAATGATGGTGTCAATAAATATGCATGCAATCCCACAATCACCAATCTTTATGCAGCTTACTATCAAAATTTTGAATGCCATTGTGCGAACTCTGATTGTCGAAAGTCAGTCTATCAAAGTTTCATAACGATGATTCAAATATGTCAAACCTGCAACAGCGAATGCTAGTGTGTATTTGCTATTGTGAGATTGACGTATTGATTGGAGGTCACACTATGATGGGGATCGGGAACTTTGCCCTTTTCCTCACTGTAGTGCAATATCGGAGTTGTAATATATAAGTAGCAGTGGATGTGGGGGATGCAGTCCCCACATGGGGAGTGCAGGGGGGCTTGCCTTCCTGCAAAATTGTGTTGAATGTCACCAGATGTTAAGATAAGTTCAAAAAATGTCAACAATTCGATTTCAAAGCTATATTTCATGACAGAATTGCAGAGTGATAGTCCCATATAGTATAAAGCAAGAATCTAAAAGAAGGCAAGACAACATTGGGGACAGAACATGGTCAGCATTCAGAGATGTGCTATATACTGTGTAATCACCAGTGCATAAATAAATGTAAGGAAAAGGACAACGTCAGGCTTTCAAAAAGCTTCATGTTTGAATAGTAAAATGCTGTTACTGTGTACCAATCAAACAAGTGATGCTCAATTCTACATCTGCAGATATAAATCTTATATCCTACTATTATAGTCCAATTTGTAATCTCCCAACCCTGACACCCAGAAATCAAACCAATGCCTTCATCGGTTGTAATTATATATATATATATGTATGTGTGTGTGTGTGTGTGTGTGTGTGTGTGTGTGTGTGTGTGTGTGTGTGTGTGTGTGTGTGTGTGTGTATATATATATATATATATATATATATATGGAGACATCAGTTTCATAGTTTTATTAAGTATCCTCTTTGTCCATTTCCTCTACTGATGCAGTTAATAGGAGTGCATTACATCAGTGAGCACATATCATTTTTTTACACTTACGTAAGGGAATGGATATGGATCCTGCCAGTCACTGACACACAAAATCAATTGTCCATTCTATGATTATGGAGATCAGGACACAGCTGGTAAGGGAATTAGCCCTTTATCTCCACTGTTGTTCAATCTCAGTATATTTAAAGCTGAGGTGGTATGGATATGGGGGTGTAGGAAAAAATGTTGTTAGTATTTTTTGTTTAGTCAATTATTTTGAATGGATTCTGGGATGTTCACTAGGTGTGTGTACAGATATTATGAAGCGCAATGTAGTGCAAATCCATAATTTAAAATAGAACCATATATGGACTCAGAAAAGCCAAGCAATCTGATTGGCTTACTGGTGTTTGCAAACTATGTTCAGTACACACCTAAAATTTTACCTTTGTAATTAGACATGGTGGATTTCATGCTGAACATATAGTAATGCACACAAGGCATGTGAAGTGTTTGTTCACTGGGACTGTGCCTTACAACTACCCAGGTGTGCAGTAAAAATATCTCTCAACAGATGCTCCAGCAGATGATATTGTGCCCACTATGTATATACACACACATTGCTCTCTCTCTCTCTCTCTCTCTATATATATATATATATATATATATATATAGTCGTGTGTGAAATTGTGAAATTGTTGAATGTGCTTTTGTTGTCTGTGTGGTATTGTGCAGGTTTTCTTGGTCAGAAGAGCCAGAAGTGCCTGTTGCTGGAATGTCAACAGGTAGTAGGTAGTGTGATGTTTGTCTGCTGGCAAGTAAGTATGTTCTTTTGTTTCTAATCCCACAACTTTCAGATACAATGAAAAATTAATGTTTCAGCAATATGGTTAAGTGTGTGTGTGTGTGTGTGTGTGTGTGTGTGTGTGTGTGTGTGTGTGTGTGTGTGTGTGTGTGTGTGTGTGTGTGTGTGTGTGTGTATTAGAAAGCTGAGTGGTTGTTGATTAGAGTTTAAGTAAGGCTTAGATTTGGTGTTGTGCATGTGTGGTGTTATTTTTTGTTTGTGTCTGGGTGTCCTGTGTACTGGGTTTTCATGAATAATGTGCGGGGTTGAGAGATTAGGAGATGCAGCAGGAATTAATTTAGCATACATGAGTAAGGTGAGATGGAGGGGCAAAGCTATAGAAGAGCCTAACCAAGTAACTGTTACAAGTACAGAATGGCCACTGAGGGACTTTCTGGACCACCAAAGGAAACTACCTCAGGGGCAAAATTTATGAAAATAGGTAGTACATGTTGACTAAAATGCAAGTTTAATTTCAACCAACAAAAATGCTATTACTGAAAAACCTGGCTGTGTGTTGCAGAGGGATTGTTCCCCAACTCCATCCGAGGCAACTTGGCTTGGAGTAGTGACACCAACACTGACACAGAAGAAGTCAGCCAGAGAGGGGGCAATGAATGGCAGCAGCCAATACACCTTTTCCAGGGATTAGAAAGGGTTGCATCCACTCAAGGCACATAAAGTGGTGTGATTTCTCTGTGGGCAACCACTGAAACCACTGCCAAAATTGTTCAAAGGAAGTAGCAGGGCTGTTTGGAGAGAGTACCCCTTACAGAAGAGAAAAGGTGTTTTCTGTAATTGAACCATTTCATGTCCACTCTCTGGCATTTTGCAAGATGCATGTGAAGAAGTATGGCTTAATAAGGAAAGCTCAAGCCATCCCAGATGGCTGTCTAAATCATGGCGTCACAGTACTCTCTATGAAAGTACTGTGAAGCTTTCTAAGTAGTGTATCTGCACTGTAAATAAACTGAATGCAGCATAAATATTGCAACATTCATCCATACCTTACAATAATTCAAAAACACTGAATAAGAGTCAAAATATCATCCTTAGTTAGGCAGTCTGTGTGTATGGATCTTATAAGACAAAAATGAAGTAATGGACATACTGCTAATTATATGTTTGTTCTTTTAGATAAAAAAATTAAAGAAGGAGGAGATGTAATGAATGTATACTGAAGCATGTGTGTTTCTGTGTGCGTGCATTACTGTATAGAAGCACCACTGATTTCATGGCTGCAGCTGTTAGTAAAGGTCACATGTACAGCAGCATTGACTCTACATATTAGATATTTAGAATGTATTATTATGTGATGAAAATAAACACCACTAATATTTAAGCAGTTTCATTGTATCATATAGTAAATGTCATGCAGTCTGTCTCGGTCTCTGTCTCTCTCACACACACTCACTCTGTCCTGGTCTATCTTCTCTTTGTTACAGTAGATCCATAGTGCTTCAATACTGCTGCATAATGAATTCTCTGGATCTAATTTTCTCTCGTTATAACAGAATAGGATATATAAGATGCACAAGAACAGAGCAAGATATATAAGAATGTTGAGGGTAGATCCATGAAAATCCTGCTGTTGTAAAGAGTGAGAACTCTGCAGTAATTTATTTTATTTTCCCAGAGTGATTCAGCTGGTATGAAATGTCATATTCTCACGGGGTCTTGCCTTGAAGTGTACAAATCAATGTATGCTAAGCAGCCAGCAAAACAAGCAGTATCACAGACCTCAAGAAAGTTTTAATTTAGGATAATGTGCTGAGGACAAAGCTACCAAGGAAAATGAGTCAGTCCTATACCGTTTTCTAAACTCTCAAAATACACAACCTGCTTTAAATGTTAATTACAATTTGTTTGGAAAATGGTAATGGTTGCTTCTGCAACTCAGTGTCTCAGTTGTAAGATTAGCATGCTGTGTTTTCAACATAAAAGTCCCTTCATGACAGATGGCCTAATCTATTCTTTTCATGGTCATCAACCCTCATGGGGTAGTACTTTATTTTTTTTTTTCATAGCAGGATCAGCTGCAGACTGTAGTAATTATAGATTTAATGGACCCTTTTTCACTCCATCACAAATGCTAATGCCTGCCTTAGCAGTGTCTTCAGTACCTGTTGATGTTGTTATGATTACATCAATTTTGAATGTTTAAACTGCCAGTACAGGGAAATTCAGGTAGGCTCCTACGCAGAAACAGCTGACCATATTTTTCTGAGTAGTGTGATTTTTTTTTTCACATAGATTCATGTAGACTACAGAAAATAACTGTGCAGTTCTTCGTGGCTGCGTCAGTTTCTTAGTCACTTATCATGACATTAACAAAAGAGGGATACTAAACATAAATAATAATTGCCTTAAAAATTACCCTGAGTTGGAACTGGCATTGCTTCATTAGTTGACAATGTGTTTGTTACATTATTTTTGACTTCGTATTAGCTATATTGTTGAGAAGATAAGCAGCATTGAGCAAAATAATGTTGTTGAGGCTGGTTTGTGTCTTGTAGATGACAAATTATTAGATTCAGAGACTTGATGTGCAGTATGTGAGGGTGACACATCAAAATGTCCACACATTTTAGAGTAGCAAGGTGGACATGAACATAGGCTAATATGTCTGATTATCCGACAGTAAAAAGCAGTGATGTGATGGAATGTAAAGAAGCAACTAAAATCAGAATATCAGCAGATGCATGATTCTGAAAGCACAGTATGGCCAGTAGAACCTGCAGTAGTACTACTCCATTTATCAGGATTGCTGAGCCTCCTTGACATTCTGGTATGAACAGAAGTGGTTTAGAAAATGTGGTAGAGTCACAGTATACCACAAGGTATCTGTAACATCAGACTGTGCATTATAATTTGATTGCCTTTTGCAGCATACCACATGCCCTGGTTTTAAGGTATGTATATCATATGGCAACAAATACCTATATAGGCATATAACTATATATGCACACAACAAAATTAAAGTATTAGTTTTTCAATTCGGTAGCATAAGACACATATCATTAGCAGAGCTGTTGCCTTTACAGCACCATCTCCCTGAAAAACCCTGCAAGTTTCCCTGTTCAAGTATGCCACACAGGAATGCATGATATTTACACCTGGTGCCGTGTATTGTCAGGAAAATGAGAGGCACTTATGAATAGCACACAGTAATTCAGAATGAATCCTACAAATTTGTGTTTATTCTTTAATCATGGTCCAAAAGATGGTGTAATAGCTTCTACCTCTGTCTTACAACATGCACCATTCACCACTCCTACAGATGATACTTATTTAATTCAAGTATATGGCTGGAATCTAAAGCTGAAGGTAACTGGAAGGAAAAACCTGGATGAAAGTAGAAGAATGGGATTATATGTGATGTGAAAATGTGTGTGTGTGTGTGTGTGTGTGTGTGTGTGTGTGTGTGTGTGTGTGTGTGTGTGTGTGTGTGGTAGGAAAGCTGTGAAGTGCCATGAAATTAAGAATATTGTTAAAAGCAATGACTTGGGCAATGGAATATGAATGAGTAGCCTGATTACACAGATACCGTGGAATTTTCATCATGTTATCTTTTACATAATTTCCCTTTATTAGTAAGCTATAGTTTGGTTTGTATTTACCATTTTTCAGTTGTTTACTGTAATTGACAGAATACCCTGGTCACTTCTGAAAACTGTCTTTGGCTGGTAGGGTTAATGCTGTAATTAAACAAAGCAAAACATACATATATCATCATCTTCTTTCGGCTGTTCCCGTTAGGGGTCGCCACAGTGGAACATCTGTTTCCATTTCTTCCTGTCCTCTGCATCATGCTCTTTCACACTAACTGTCTGCATGTCCTCTCTTACCACATCCATAAACCTTATCTTAGGCCTTGCTCTTTTCCTCTTACCTGGCAGCTCCATCCTTAGCATCCTTTTCCCAATATACCCAGCATCCCTCCTCAGCACATGTTCAAACCAACGTAATCTCGCCTCTCTTGCTTTGTCTCCAAACTGTTCAACCTGAGCTGACCCTCTAAAATACTGATTCCTAATCCTGTCCATCTTAGTCACACCCAGTGCAATTCTTAACATCTTTAACTCTGCCACATCCAGCTCTGACTCCTGCCTTTTCGTCAATGCCACCGTCTCCAACCCATATAACATAGCTGGTCTCACTACTCTCTTGTAGACCTTCCATTTCACTCTTACTGGTACCCGTCTGTCGCAAATCACTCCTGACACTCTTCTCCACCCATTCCACCCTGCCTGTACTCTCTTCTTCACCTCTCTTCCACACTCACCATTACTCTGAACTGTTGATCCCAAGTACTTAAACTCATCCACCTTTACCAACTCAATTCCCTGCATCCTCACCATTCCTCTCATTTACATACATATATTCTATTTTAGCCCTGCTGACCTTCATTCCTCTCCTCTCTAAAGCATATCTCCACCTCTCAAAGGTCTCCTCAACCTGGTTCCTACTCTCACTACAGCTCACAATGTCATCTGCAAACATCATAGTCCACGGGGCCTCCGGTTTGATCTCATCTGTCAACTTGTCCATCACCACTGAAAATAAGAAAGGGCTCAGAGCTGATCCTTGATGTAATCCCACCTCCACCTTAAACGTATCTGTCACTCCCACCACAGTCCTCACCAATGTCACACTACCCTCGTACATATCCTATACCACTCTTACATACTTCTCTGCCACTCCCGACTTCCTCATACAATACCACAACTCCTTTCTAGGCACCCTGTCATATGCTTTCTCTAAGTCCACAAAGACACAATGCAACTCCTTCTGACCTTCTCGCTCTCTCTCTCTCTCTCTATATATATATATATATATATATATATATATATATATATATATATATACATACATATATAAATTACATACTTCATAGTTGTGCTGGGTAAATACAATAACATTATGATTGAAAAGTGCCTTACACTGCATATGTACATGTGATAATATTTCTCCTCTCTGTAGAAGGTTTCTTACAACTTGTTTTTCATATTGTAGGTGAGACGTTCAGAAGCCTGTTAATTGTAGTCATTCTTAGATAATGTTTAGAGTACAGCTGCCAGAGCCAACATCCTATCTGTACCTGACAGTTGCACATCATTAATGTTCTTTTACTGTGACAATGTTACAGGAACAACTGAAGCATGTAGCTGTAGATAGTGCCCATAACATCTATTCTGTGCCTTGACTGATGGCTGATAATAGTGCAATGGATTCCTCAGTATGTCCATTAGCAGAGACAGGGATAATTATAGTTGATGATATTTCCTGAGGGAAGGTTGAGGGGGAGAGAGGAGTAAAGTTGGAGCTGAGTTTATCAGCCAGGAGGTTTGCTATATCTTCTGGCTTAGTATAGGTGGCTCCATTTACAATGAGGTCTGCACATATTTGTGTATTGTCTTTGAGGTTGTAGATATAGCTTAATAATACTTTGTGGTGGTCCTTGGCTTGGGATGCCAAATTTACCTCAGATTTGGTTTTTATAGTTTTTAGTTGTCCTCTGAATTTTGTTTAGTTTGATGGGAGTGTGTTTATTCTGCTGGGTGCTATACCTGGTCCAAATGTGTGGAAGGCATTATAGCATTGCACTGCCAGTGTGCTCTCCATGGATTTAATCTATGTTTTAGTGATTGCACAGACATCACCATTGTCTAGAGTGAGGAGAACTTGTAGGAAGTGGAGTTTCTTATTTAGACTCCGAGCATTTAGCAGTAACACCTTTAAATTTTCTTGGTTTTAATTTGCTATGTCAGAAGTACTTTCAGTTTGGCATTGCCTAAAAAGCCACAATGGGGGGAGGACAATGTTTCAGCTAGTATTTGAAAGCCCTGAGGCAAGAGGTGCAGACCATCCCTGGCAATCAGCTTGGTCTGTTGACCAGGTCCTTCCATGCTATCAAATTTTGCATCCCCTTAGAATGACACCAGAAAGTAAGTCAATTATTAAAGTTGATCATCTTCTGTATGTATTGAGGCATCATCCTTGGAGAAGGTAAAATGCTGCTCAGTGCTACGCTCATACTAGCTTGGGACACAGCTCCATGATGTATTTCTTTGTATAGTCTGTGGAGGTACATCTCAGGTGATGTACACCCACATGGACTATGACTGAGTCATACTGGTACTTGTGGTCCAGTGACATGAGTGCATGCTTAATGTGGCAGATCCTGGCCCCTGATAAGCAACCGACCTTGACTTTCTCCATACTCAGCCTGGTGAGAGGGATATCAGCGTGTCTCACAGTGGAGTCTCCAATTACCAGAATGTTGGATTGTGTGGTGGCTTGCATTATGGGTTTAGAAGTAGAGGCTTCATGAGATGTGAGTGTATGTGTTGATGTTGGTGTTGTTTTGAAAAAGTGCATTTGGGGTGATGAGGGTATTTGTTATGTGTATTTCATCTATGAAGTAGGAAGGTTACATTTAAGTGCCTCAGTGAGTCCATGTCTCTGCTTTGAACTGTGTCTGATGAGTGCAGTGTATGTACTAATGACAACCTGACTGAGATCAGAAGTGCTTCTATGTGAGAGGCACCAGTGACATTGTGTACATATATCTCTCACATACCATATCAGTTTGAGAATCAGCTGATTGTCAGTAAACATGAGGCGATTTCTGCATTGCCTCAGGATTCACATAACCACCAAGCTGATAATGGAGATAGTGGCAAAGTTCATATCCATGGCAACAGGCCCTTTTTTATTGATTAGACAGTCACAGTGAGAATATAAAGTAATGTCATGAGTGTCTGGTTTGCAACTCTCAGGGCAGTTCTTGCCACTGCAAACTAGTTGTTCTGTGTGCAACTAGGTGTTGGTGAAATTTTGGTGGTGCTTTTACAAGAAAAATGTCAACTCAAAGTGCCTGTGTTTATTCAGGGCACTGCCAAACACTTGAGTGGAAACTACTAAAGTCAACTGTAATGATTTACGTATGAAGTATTTAGGGAGATATTCTGAAGTTAGATTGGACAGCAACTAATCAAGCAGCACTTACAGAAAAGAAAGAATTAGCTTTGTCAGGAATGATGAAAAAAAGGGATTCTCCTGATTGGTTACTGCTTGGCTACTACTATTGCTGGTCTCACCACAGCTTCACACTGCTGGTATACAATGCAACTTTGCTACTTTTCTTACCAGAAGCAAAACAGTAGCGCCAGTCCCAAGATAAGAAGCAGACCACAGGCTCTTTGGTGATCAGCAGTCTTGCCCCAGATGATGCAAGGGTCTGTAGGCTTGTTGTAGCCTTTTCCTAGTTGGTTTGAATAGTAACCAGACCAATTGGAAAGATCCCACACAGACAGTCACTGCCCAACCAGACAGTCAGGAATCAATACCCTGTGCTCCTTCTATGACAAGGAGCAAAATGTAAGCACAAACTCCAAGTTGGCACTTGAAGGCATTATCAGGCTCGAGCTGGCTCTTATGAAGCAGTTATCAGGCTTTAGCTGCCACTTGTGAAGCAGTTATCTGGCTCTAGCTGGCTTTTATGAAGCAGTTATCAGGCTTTAGCTGGCACTTGTGAAGCAGTTATCAGGCTTTAGCTGCCACTTATGAAGCAGTTATCAGACTCTAGCTGGCACTTGTGAAGCAGTTATCAGGCTCTAACTGGCACTTGTGAAGCAGTTATCGGGCTGTAGCTGACACCTGTGAAGCAGTTATCAGGCTCTAGCTGGCACTTGTGAAGCAGTTGTCAGGCTCTATCTGGCACTTGTGAAGCAGTTATCAGGCTCTAGCTGGCTTTTATGAAGCAGTTATCAAGCTTTAGCTGGCACTTTTGAAGCAGTTATCAGGCTCTAGCTGGCTTTTATGAAGCAGTTATCAGGCTCTAGCTGGCACTTGTGAAGCAATTATCAGGCTCTAGCTGGCTTTTATGAAGCAATTATCAGGCTCTAGCTGACACTTGTGAAGCAATTATCAGGCTCTAGTTGGCTTTTATGAAGCAATTATCAGGCGCTAGCTGACACTTGTAAAGCAGTTATCAGGCTCTAGCTGACACCTGTGTGAGACAGTTATCAGGGTCTAGCTGGCTTTTATTAAGCAGCTATCAGGCACTAACTGAAACCTGTAAATCAGTTATCAGTCTCTAGCTGGTACTTATGAAGCAGTTATCAGGCACTAGCTGGCTTTTATGAAGCAGTTATCACGCTCTAACTGACACCTGTGAAGCAGTTATCAGTCTCTAGCTGGCACTTGTGAAGGAGTTAGTTTTTTTCATCATGAAGTCAAAATATGAGTGCCCCCACACTGATTGGATTATGCATAGCATTACTCTTCCTTACTGAGGGTTAAATATTTAAACTATATGTCAAATCATATGGTTCCCTCTAGGAAAGAACTGACATTCACAACCTGATTGACAAGTTGCCACACTTATTGCTGATTGTATTGCTAAACTGCATTTACAATTTTGTATACAAAGTCATTACATTCTATGAATTGCTGAGTTAGTATGCTGTTCGAGAAATATTTGCTTGGACTTGTACTGCTAATTTGCTCATTTAGTTAATGCTCCTGAAATTCACTGTTTAGAAATCTAACTCAGGACACATGGAGAATACCCATGAATTGCTCTGCTAATATAGAGAATACCCATGAACTGCTCAGATGAAATTCTGTTCTGTAAACATTTGCTTGGATTTGTATTGCTCATTTGCTCATTTAGTTAATGTTCCTGAAATTCACATTTTGTATTCCCCCAATGACTTTTCCAGTATAAGTAAAAACAAAATTACATCAACATGAATACTTCCCCCAAGTTTCCCTTACTTCCTTTGTCCATTTATAGTATGCACAAGCACAAAAGTTAAACATTTTCCCCAACCTCCAGTACTGGAGTAAGTGCAGATGGCAAGGTGTGATTTGGTTAGACACAGGCTGCCATACCTTTCAAGTGTACCTCATTACGAGGAACGTACCTCATTTGGAGTCTTAAAAAGTTCATATTCCTTGAAATTCCTCAAAGTTCCACATTGAAAGAGTCTGTCACACATTCAGTGTTAGGAATTTTTTTAAGTGAAATCCATGGTAAATTGAAATTAATCATATTAATACATTAAAGGATCTTCTTTATAAGTAAAACCAGCATATTTTAACCATCCTATGACCTTCCTAGTTGAAGTTGTTAGTAAGCCATTAGTATGTGTTCCACATTTTGCCCATTTGTTCCACATTATGAAGGCGAGTGTTCCTCATTTTGGCGATGGAAGGTTGAGAGCTATGCAGGCTGCTCCTGTCTGGCACATTAGCTCCTACAGCAGTGACAGAGAATGTATTGGTTATATTTTAACTTATTCCTCTCCCCAAACTCCCGGAGTCCCCTGTCCTGACACCTTAAACCCTAATATACAAATTCCTGCATGTATCATCTCTTCTAGTTCACAAACTGTTACTTTACAGTATATATCTCTTTTTGGCCATATTCACAATAACCTGTAAAGTATGAAGTGAGAAGCATTAAGTAAACAGTGGCTAAAATCTCCACTCTCAGTAATATAGTTAACAATATTTAACATACCACGGCACTGACAACGACAATGGACTTCATCTCTCTTATTCTTCTTCAAATTCAATCAAAAGAAAGAAACAACAAAATTCATTTCACTCATTGTCAGTTGATTGAGGAGGGAAGGAGGTCTGGATTATGTATAGCAAGCAAAAAAGTGTGGGAGCTGGTAAAGTCAGTGAAAGAACACAATGGCTTTAACTGGAAATGTTTACACCTGTGACCTGCCACTGAACCCTGACTAGACTGAACTATTAAGTTAGTCAGGTGGGAGAGGTAGACCAATGCCTTGCTTAGTGCAGTATAGCCCCCCCTGCAGAAGTGAAAGTTAGTAGAGGGAGCCAGCAGAGGCAGAACACTTTAATCCGATTCTAAATGAAAGAAAATGCATTTTAAAATAAAAAATTGCAGATATGTGGGTACTGGGTTAACTGACAAGGAAGACCTGCTTTACAGCTACAATGCTGATTAGGCAAACTAAACCCTGCATGTGAGGCTTGCATTTTGACCGGCATGTATGTCACATAGGGAGGACAATGGACAAATATGTTCACGTTCACATAGAGATAGTTATCTGTGCAGCATGAAGGTTTTAATAATCATATTTGTCACTGACTTCTGGTAGAACACCCCCCCCCCCCCACACACACACACAAACACACAAACAATACACCACAACCAATTGTGAGTCCGTTTTGACTAATCCTATCTCTCTGTTTCAAGCTTTCTTTGCATAATGGTCTTGAAAAGTGTGTCCTTGTGCCATTACGTTTTCATTTTAGCACACTAAAACTCAATGGACAGACAGTAGTAGGTCAGAGAGTACTAAAGGAAATATTCGGCAAAAAGACTGTAACAAGCAATATTATTATAAAAAAACATCTTAGCCAATGTTCTTATTTATATAAGAATGTCAAGAAGTACAGGAGAAGTAAAGCTGAGACTGCTTATTTGTCAAGAGAAGGCTGACTCATAGCTCTCAACCTTCCATCTCCAAAATGAGGAACAGTAGCCCTCATCATAATGTGGAACAAATGAAATAAGCAAAATGTGGAACACATAATGGCTTAACAACTTCAACTAGGAAGGTCGTATTGTTGTTAATATGCTGACTTTACTTATAAGGATAAAGAATATTTTTTAAGATTAATTTCATTCTATTTATCATGGATTTTATTTTCACGCTTAAAAATTCCTACCACTGAATGTATGACTGACCCTTTAATGTGTGGAGTGTGGAACTTAGCAACATGAACTTTTCAACTGCAGCAGTTCATTTGGTTTATCTTTTATTAATAAATATATGCTTCTTGACCCAAACCTCAAGCTAGATGAATTGCATATGGTGGTGTTGTACGCAGAAGGGTTAACGTATTCGGATTCAGGCGGGTGAACCGTCCACTAGAGTGCTGAATCAGGCTAATGTGTGTATGTGTACATAGTTAGTTTATGGGTTGTTCCAAAACATTTTGCTCTGCGATTCACAACAGGAAGACAAGTTCTGGTTTTCATTCTATATATGCTTAAGCAGCTTAACCCAAACCTCAAAGATGAATAGTTTGAAGATTGCATATGGTGGTGGTTGTACACAGTCGCAGAAGGGGTAACGTATTCGGATACAGGCGGATGAACCGCTAGAGTGCTGAATCAGGCTAATGTGTATTTAGTTAGAGTATATGGGTTGTTATTAGCTTGTTAACTTGTTCCAGAACATCATAAAATGTAGTTTAACTGTAGGATATACAGGCTTGAGTTCTTCATTATTTGCATATTTCTTCCGATGAAGTACAGAAGCACATAAACATTTTTATGATATTACCTGTGTGTTTTGAATGGCTACCTGGTGGTAGAAATGTGGCAACCCCCCCAAAAAAAAAATAAACTTCTGTTCGTGTTTAACATGTACAGTTCATAATAGCAGGCACATTCATCTATGAGTGCAAATACGGATAAATTAGTGCAACTCACGTCTGATTTAGCAGTGGTATATTATAGCAATAACCCACGCCTGGGTGTGGGTAATGCTGGATTTACCCACGGTTGGCGTGGTTTGGTCCCGAGGGCGAAGCCCGAGGGACCAAACAAAGCCAACCGTGGGTAAATACAGCATTACCCACACCCAGAAGTGGGTTATTGCTATTATACCATGACATTATTTAAGAAAAGAAACTATTACTTTTCTTAAATAATGGCATAGTATAATGCCTGTTTACTGCCCTTCCGCAGATGTCTGGCATCCACGGTAGTTCTGATGTACTGCGCTACCTGCGCAGTACATCAGAGTTGTGAGCAAAGCAACGGAGAAAGCAAGATCTCTGTTGCTTTTTTTACTTTCGCTATGTTAAATGGGTTTAACATAGCAAGACAGCTTTAAAATAAGCAACGGAGATGTCCGTTGCTTATTTTAAAACTGTCTCGCTATGTTAAACCCATTTAACATAGTGAAACAGTAAAAAAAAAAGCAACGGAGATCTTGCTTTCTCCGTTGCTTAAACCTGTCTCGCTATGTTAAATGGGTTTAGCATAGAGACAGCTAAAATAAGCAACGGAGATCTCCGTTGCTTATTTTAAAGCTGTCTCGCCATGTTAAACCCATTTAACATAGCGAGACAGTGTTTTAAAAGTAAAGTTATACTAATGGAAAAAAGTCCGGGCAACCGGACCTTTTTCCATTAGTATAACTCGATTTACAATGTGCACGCTGGCCAATCAGCGGAGATCTCCGTTGCTTATTTTAAAGCTGTCTCGCTATGTTAAACCCATTTAACATAGCGAGACAGTGTTTTAAAAGTAAAGTTATACTAATGGAAAAAAGTCCAGGCAACCGGACCTTTTTCCATTAGTATAACTCGATTTACAATGTGCACGCTGGCCATTCAGCGTGCACGTTTTGGGGGGTCATGGTATAATTTTTAATACATTTCTTATACATTTTTTAAATAAAAAAAAATGAAAGCGCATTGTAATATCAGTACAGAGACATGGCCACTAGATGTCAGCCTAAGAACTCTTGCTTGGCACCGGAAACCGACTGGAAATGCTCTTTAGTTAAGATAGTGCCTTTATAGCTTATCCAACTATGTTTTATTTTATTGCATTTTATTTTATCTTATTTGTTGTACAGAGTACCACTCTAGGCCATGTTTATAAAAATGCAGCAAGGTTATAAAAATGAAGCAAGCAATTAATATCTAGAAATGGTTACTTGTAGAGAGGAGAAATCAATTATTAACGAATAAGTAATAAAGAGTCGATCAAACCATATAGAATACACAATATATATGTACACACACACACACACACACACACACACACACACACACACACACGCACACACACACACACACACACAGGAAAAAATGTGCAAGGGGGCGTTGGTAATGAGAATGGAATATCAGTGTGTTGGTGGAAGGGGTGAAAAGTGATTTAACAGAGTGGTAGAGATGGAGAGAGCAAAGAAGAGACATAGCACCTAGACTAATTTCCTTTGCGCAGCAGTGTATAATAAGTCAATTTAAACAAGGTTACAGTACGGGTGTGGGATTGCAAAGACTGCCAAACTCAGTGACAGTCCAATGTCTAAGACTGCCACACTTTTCTAGATTAGATCCAGCTAGATAAAAGAATTGTGTACGTATACCAGCCAGAACTGCAGGAAGTTGGTTAACCAGTGCTAAACTGGAAAGTAACTAAACTTGCTCACACCTTCCACTTGCTTCAGACAATTAAGTGGTTTTGCTCTGCATGCAATTCTTTACGACAGGAAGACAAGTTCTGGTTTTCATTCTACAAATGTTAGGTGCCTGCCTGTGTTCCTTAAGTTAAAGTAGAAGTTTAGAATTTATAGACTGTTGAAAATAATCATAATAACTGAAATGTCCCACAATTCCACAAATTTGTGGGACATTTCAATCATTATGATTAAGTTTTCATGTCACATTTGTAACGTTTGTTAGTAGTAAAGGTAAAGCATAGAATAAGTAGCCCAAATAAACTAGAGTACAGAGTTATTATAAAAACGTGGAGTAAAAAAGAGCCAAGGGCAGCACATTCTGATGCAGGCATGCAGCTGCTGAACAGAGATTGTACTGGGATCGGGAAATTTACCCTTTCCTCACTGTGCGATCTTGGAGTCTGTATATGGTTATTTTTGGTCATTTCTTTTTTCTGGAACTATTAAAAGTTTCTTTTTTCTGGAGAATGGCTATGGTTTAGTTCTACTATATTTTTCAGTACATTTCTTTTTGGTCGTTGTTTTAGTTGGATGCGAAAGTGGGAGGGGTGCCCCTTCCCCCTCGTTCTATGGTTCCAGTGCCCATGATTTACATATCTAATTTAGGACACACAAAGAATACACGTGAATTGCTCTTCTGATATTTTGTTCTGTAAACATTTGCTTGGATTGTACTGCCATTTAGCTTATATAATTAATGTTGCTAAAATTCAGTATGTGCATGTCTATCTCAGGGTATACAGTGAATAAATATCCTGTGTCTCCTTATTCTGGGCCTTATTCTCTCACAATTAATCTTAAACTACTCTCCCACCCTCTCAGTGTACTATAGCTTTAATCAGAACTCCGAACAAAGATAGTGTCTAGCACTCCAAAAACCAACAATCCACCAGTGAATGCTAATAAAGCCGCAAAAAGTCTCCAAATAGGATTTCACCCAGTTTATTCAGATCGAAGAACACATTAACGCAATTGACATTAACCAAAACAATACGCGTTTTCGTCCCTCTCTATCAGGACTTCATCAGACAAATTCATAAATAATTCTTGACTATTTAAATACTTTAATCACAACCTTGTTATCCAATGAAACAGTTGAAACCATTTCAAATGTACCAATCCTTTCCATCTATTGTGTCATTAATATTAAAAACACTGTTACATATTCATGAGTATTGAATTAAACATCTGATAGGTATCCCTGCCTTTCTCCTTTTTCTCTTTAATTTTATTTAGAGGACATATATAAAACTTCCAACCTTAAAAACAATCCCTATATGTTTTTTTGAAAAAAACAACAAAACCCCATCTTATGTTTAATATATTGAATTACTGAAATATTAAAATAATTCTGTATTGTGTTACGTGGATCTGTATTTCATGAAACTCTTTCAATAAATCTTAATAAGGATCTCCCTCTAGTGTATAAAACCTGCAATGACATGTCTATATTCACATCTAAGAATCTTTATAGTAAAATTCCTGTAAATATTTACTTAACCACTTATTTTATATAAAAACATAAATAAATATATTAGTATTTACAAAATAATAACAATCAATTATATCAATTATATAAAAATATTAAAATAGTAGTAGTTTTGTGTACCCTGTCATTCCAAGACCATAATAAATACAACTTCCTATCATGTCTCATATTTGGTTGGCTTTTAATTTTAGTAATGGTCTTATGGAAAGCATTTCGTTAAGACCAGGTTTCCTACTTACGTCCAGCCTAACCTGACACCATAATTCCCTGTTCTCTAAAATATCTTCCCATGGACCACCTCTTATATCTCGTTTATATATCTCTATAGCTTTAATGTCACTTCTCCTCATGAATGTTGTGACTTTTTCTCCAGCTCTCACAGTCTACATATGTTCAATGTATGTTCTTAAGTCTAACACTCTTCTGCACTATTTGCCTCATTTATTTATTATGTAATGAACATTTATTTTCTTTTTCCTTCACAGTTAACCCTAGTGTTTTTGTTATATTTCCAGATAGTCAAGGTCTGCATCCTTTCTCCAATGATGTAGCAGAGTAGCAGGTGTCTATAAGACAAATCTTTACTAGAAAGTTTATCAGAGCAAAACACCTAAAACAAGCAGCCATGCAAGGTCTTGCTGACTTGCATATTATCTGAATGTAAGGGGAACTTACTTTTTCTTTTATCTCATCATCTTAGTTGTGCTCTGTTCATAATAGCACCTGTAAAGGTTTAATGACTCTTGAGTTTGACCTTTGCTTAGTTGTGTACTGTTGCTTCCTTTAAAGCATTAGAGTAAAAGGGGTTCAGGCACCTAGGCGGTGCGACAACCCACTGTGAGACAACTGGATGTGGACAGATGGCAGTATGGAAGTTTAGCTGCAGTGACAAATGCCTGCAGACAATTCCCTGTGAAAAGAAAAGAACCCCCTGCACCCTAACCACAGGTGTGAGGCAAAAACCCCGTATGTGATCTACACACTACACCCCCTAGAAAACACCGTGTGCAACTAACACTGTAACATGTGCCTAGAATAGGATGCCAAGTGGGCATCAAAGTGGTACACTGAAACCTGTGTGCTGTGGGCAAAGCCTTTATTAATGCAAAATGTAAAGTAATGTGGGAAGTGCTTGGTGCATACTAAACCATGATATAATCATAACTTATAGAAATGTGCCACAGCACGGAGGAAATCCTGCACATCACTATAGTCACACTTATGTTGCAAGATGTGTTTTAGACGACGCTCCCTTACAACAACTCAGGTACCAACTCCTTTTCCCAATGGTTCTTGGAATTTATAAATTCCAATGCCCTGGATCAACTAATCCATTGTCCCACCAGGGGCTGCAATATCCCAGACCTGGTCATTACCAACATGGGAGACAGATGCTCCACACCAGTGGTCACCCCCTTATTGGTCACGTCTGACTATAAGCAAATCATCCTTGACATCCACATCCAACAGGAGCAGAACTTAACAGATACCCGTCGAGAATCTCTGTTGCGGGGGATGCCTGTGACACCATGAAGGAAGGCAATTGTTGTAAGGGAGCGTCAGTTATTTGTAATCCACAAAGCATTTGGGGGGGACCACAATCTTATAAAAAATATAAAATGATGGCCAGAGCCTCTCACCACTCCATCGAGAATATCCTAGTGACCAGGCACCGTGGTTCCTTTGATGAGAAAAGTAGAAAATCACCTACCAGAACTCTGGCAATCATCTATGGCTTCTCGGTGCAAGGCCCAAGGGAATCATAGCAAGCGTGGAACTACTGGTTTCAAACTTCTCTCCTGATTCCACAAAATGCCATCATCCAGGATTTCAGCAAGAGGCAGACACAATCTGCTACTTCCGTTCCCTGTCCCAAAGCTAGAAAAGAAAATCCAGTCATGCTGCAAGGCCCTTTTTCCCTTCAGCTGCGTGTTTCAGTCTTCCCTCCTTCAGATAGTGTTCCAGTCTCTTCTTTCACTTTCAAAATTGTCTTTTATTATTCCTGAAAAGGAGCTCCACCTTGTGGTGTAATGGAAAACTATAGTCTATTACTTCTACAATGAAATACAGTGGGAGCTACACTCTTCCCCCACTTGAAAATCTTGGATCCCCTCAAGTCAAAGGTAGATTACCAGAAAATATTTACAAACACTAATGCACCATCAACTGAACAATATTTTCACATTCAAAAGGGACATTCTACCAAGGGTAATCAGCCTTATGCTTAATTTAGGATGGGGTGTCACCACTGGAGTAGGAGGCATAGGGATTATGAGCGCAGACCCTCCAATGAGCTGTGGTCACAGGTTCCTGTGTAGTATGTCCCTAACTGTCTCTGTGGGGGCTGAATCAGTCTCTGCAGTTGTGGTTCAGAAGAGACAGCTAAGGAATTTTGCTTGGAAGGTTTGTCACTCACATCACGTTAGTTCTTCAGTAGGCATATTGTCTATTTCTAAGATCTCCCTCTTGTATAACTTCACTTTTGTTTTCCATAATGGTATGACTGTCTTCAGCACAATTTTCTGAAGTTTGCATAGCAGGGCTTCCATCAGTATCAGGTTCTGTAAGAGGCACAGAAACATTACTTAGTCTATTGTTAGGTCTGGGCTGCTCAAAATGACAAGGAATGAATTCCGGTACATTTACATTGAGATTACAGCCCACAGGGGTCTTGAACATCATCATAAAAAAGCCCACTGAAACCACAGTCATCATCACTGTCCTCCACTCCTTCAGCAGGAGGAAGCATAGGCTCTTGAATATTGGAGAGGATAGTTCCTCTCCACCTTAGCCTTCTGGATCGCCTTGAGTTAGGCTTCCGCTGAGCCATTCTGGGTTCCGGATTCATGAGTCTCACTGATTTTGCCAAAGGCATTAAGTTGTTTCGGTGCCAGATTTTAATGGGTCCTTCTTTCCCTTCAGGGCAAACTTGGTAGACAGGGATATTAAGTAGCTGAGACCAAATTATGTAAATCTCAGACCCCCAATGGTCAGCTAGTTTAAGCTTTCCTTGTAATCCCAAATTTCTCAAAAGAACTCTGTCCCCTGGCTGCAAGTCATGCATCTTTACTTTTTTGTCATAGTGAGCCTTGTTTCACTGATGTCTTTGTCCTGTTGATTTTTCAGCAAGCTCATAAGCCTGTCTGAGCTTCGTCTTGAGTCTCTCCACATAACTGCCGTGAGATCGCACTGGTGTATCATCAGCTATGACTCCAAAGGTGACGTCAACAGGAAAACGAGCTTCTCTTCCAAACATTAGGAAGTAAGGCAAGAATCCTGTAGCATAATTTTTAGTACTGTTGTAAGCATGCACCACTGTGGCTACATGTCTACTCCACTGACTCTTCTTCTCAGCAGATAGTGTCCCCAACATGTATAGTAATGTTCTGTTGAAACGCTCAGGCTGAGGATCCCTTTGAGGATGATAAGGAGTGGTGTGGATTTTTTGGACTCCCAACAGAGTGAGTAGTTCATGGACAAGCTTGCTCTCAAAATCACGTCCTTGATCAGAGTTCATCCCTTTTGGCAGGCCATAGTGTACAAAGAACTTTTCAACTAGTAGTTTTGCCACTGTAATAGCTTTCTGATCACGAGTGGGAAATGCTTGAGCATACCTGGTATAGTGGTCTGTTATCACCAATACATTACTGATCCCGCCTTCATCTGGTTCAATGCACAGAAAATCTATACAGACCAGTTCCATGGGTCCACTACTTTCCATTTGACCCAATGAGGCAGCTCTTGTCGGCAGAGTCTTTCTCTGAATGCAACGAAGACATGTATGACAATAATCCTCAACATCTTGCTTCATGCATGGCCAGTAGAACCTGTCTCATACCAGACCCATAGTTCTGTCATTGCCAAGATGACCATGTTCACCATACAATGACCGGAATACTACTTCTCTATACTTCTGAGGAAGCAATAATTGCCATTTTTCACTGCTGAGTGCACTAGGAGATCTCCTATACACTAGTCCATTCTGTATCTGGAGTCTGTCCCATTCTTTGGTCAGAAGTCTTGCCAGAGGATGAATATCCGTGCAAAGCATATTAACTTGTTTCTTCTCTAAAGCAGCTACCACCAGATGACCTAAGGGGTCTTCTCTCTGATCTCTCCTGAGGTCACTGTTACTCAAAGCTGGTAGCGATGAAGCCTGCAAAGTGACCAGATTACAGTAAGCTTGGGGTATGCTTGCTGCAGACAGACCCAACTTCTGGGCCCAACATTCAGTGTGTTGATAGCAGGTTGCAGTCTGACACATAGCTCTCACCCCTGGCACTGGAATTTCCATCCTCTCATCGTCAGGGTGTAAATCTCCATGAGGTCTTCTAGACAGACCATCAGCATCTCCATTTTCGTGTCCTGGGCGATATTTCAAACTGAAATTATAGTTGCATAGAGCTGACATTCATCTGTGGCCAGTAGCATCTAGCTTTGCAGTCATCTAGATGTATGTCAGAGGATTGTTTTCAGTCTGCACTTCAAGTTCAGCCCCATAGAGATAGTCATGCAGCTTGTCCACTACCGCCCACATTAAGACAAGGAATTCCAACTTGTGTGCAGGGTAGTTTCTTTCTGTGGGGGATAAACTCAGACTGATAAAAGCAACGTCTCAGCTTCTTGTCATACTCCTGGTAAAGGACTCCTCCTAAGCCATCCCTGCTAGCATCCACATGTAAAGTGTATGGCTTTGTTGAGTCCGCATATGCCAGCACAGAGGCATGTGTGAGGCAATACTTAAGCTGTTCAAACAACTCTTCGCACTCAGGAGCCCAACAACTCTCAATGAGTTCTTTAGAACATCTCGGTCCCTTAGGCTGTTTCACAAGGATATATTCATCTGTTTCATCTGCTTTCTCATAATTTTGGAGCAAATGGTTGAGGGGACTTGCTACCTTTGAAAATCATTTCACAAACCTTTTATAGTAACTGCAGAACCCCAGAAAGGATCGCAGCTCTGTGATAGTTTCGGGTCTGGGCCAAGAAGTTGCCACTTCAACTTTGCTGGGATCTGTGGATATTCCATTTGCAGACACTACATGTCCCACATAGGTCACTGAAGGTTGGAAGAACTTGCATTTGTCCAATGACAACATCAGGCCTTCCTTCTCAATCCTGTCCAGTACCTTCATCAGTCTATCTTCGTGCTGCTCTAGGGTCCTCCCAAAGACAATGATGTCATCCAGGTAGACTAAGACTTCCAGGAGATGCATGTCTCCAACTGTTCTTTCCATGATTCTCTGGAAAGTTGCCAGTGCATTTGATAAACCTTGAGGTAAGCGATCAAACTCAAATAATCCCAAAGGGGTGATGAAAGCAGTCTTCTCTTTATCTTCTGGGTACATAGAGATTTGATAGTATCCACTCCTTAAGTCTAGCACACTGAACTACTTACTGCCCACCAGGCAATATAGAGTATCTTCAATCCAGGGAGTTGAATACTGGTCTGGAATGGTTCGCTGATTCAGAGGATGATAGTCAACACACATGCGTATTGACCCATTCTTCTTCCTGACAATGACAATGGGAGAGGCATATGGACTTCTTGACTCTCAAATTATCCCTGTGGTTTTTAGTTCTTCCAAATGTTTTCTTAAGTCCTCTAGGTCTCCTGGGGCTACTCTTCTGGAACGTTCCCTGAAGAGCCAGTCCTCTTTTACTCTTATTCGGTGCTCTGCACTTTTTGCACAGCCCACATCTAGTTCACTAGTAGAAAAACAATTTTTCTTTTGCATTAGTAGCTCTTTAACTCTGCTTAGCCACTCAGGGGGCAAAATACCACCTCCTATCTCAATATCTTCCAGCTTCAACCCATTGGCTCTGCTCTCATTCCTTGTCAACACAGAAGCAGGTAAGGAAGTGGCAGCATAAACATTTCCCAAATGCACTTGTGAGCACAGGACAATGGGAGTACCTCCTTTATTCTTTAACCCCACAGGCAAAGTGTCATAAGGATGCTTTAACTTGACCGCAAGCCAAACTTCTGGGACTAGTTCCAGCCCCGGTGGCAAGTCACTTTCTGGATCCATTTCCATCATGAGATGAGAGGAAACTGTTTGACCACACATCCTCACTTTGGCTCTCAAGCAGGTGACCTGACCTAATGAATTGTATGCTCCTTCCCAGACAGGGTCCACACATGACCAATTTCATCTTTCTTACTATCCTTCTCCCTTTGAAGGGCACAGAAAACTGGTCTCTGGAGAGGATGTAGTGTTGGGTGTTCCTGGGTCAACTGAGGCATTAGCATTCTTCTGACAAGGTCAGTATTTGTCCCCACTAAAATAGATGCCGAATCCTTTCCTTTTGGCCTGGAGCACACAACAGCGAGTGTTTCGAAAACTTCTGTTGACCCAACAACTGAAGTGAAAAGTTCTAATTTGAGTGAGACATAACCATCATAAGGGAACTCTGTGTCACTTAGCCCTCAGATCTCCAAATCTTCTAACTTTTCAAGTGACAAATGCTTTAAGTATTTTTGGTAGAGGTCTCTGTACAGAATGGTGATTTGTGCACCAGTATCCAACAGTGCTTTACTATAAACTCCTTCTATTTTTACTGACATGACAGGGGACGGTCCCAGTAGACCTTTGGGTAGTTTCTGATTCCTGTGTTGTTCAGCTGTACGGCAGTCAGCAGGTGGTTGAGGTACCACCGGTTGACCTTGCCATTTTAACGGATAAGACTCTTGCTTAGTAATGCTTTACTGTCTCAGATGCTGAGAATTTGGCTGAGATGGCTTTCCAATTTGGTTGTTCACCTCAGATGAGCTAGAAGTGTGCATAGTAGGTAGTTTCTCTCCCCTATTACAAGGGTTAGTGTGGAAAGGAGATCCAGGATGCTGTCTCTTGATGTTAGATTTTATGGAGCTCTTTGTAACTGGGCACTCAGCTGGCTCCTTCACTTCGCTTAATGTAATCAGATAGTTTCTCACCAACTTTTTGGTATGTATGTTCAAACTGATACAGTAGGTCAGCAGCCCTCTCGGTCCTTCCAAACACATCCTGCAGTACTTCTAAATAGTCCTTGGCCGTGCAATCTTACTTACCCATCCTTAGGTTGCGTATGGTATTCGCAACTAATCCCTTTAGACTTTCAGCTATCTGCTGCTTCTTCTGAGATTCTGGGATATCCCACTCCTCTAGGGCTTGTGAAGCCTGATCCATCCCAGATTCAAAATCTTCCTCTCCCTGAGGTGTGGGTTGTTTGCCAGAAAAGAAACACAATTTGCAGTAGCCAAACCCAGTAAATGGCTGTGTAGGCTTTAAGCATTTTTCTACAATACTTCCCAAAGCATTCAAAACTTCAGGCCCTGTAGTATTTATGAGCAGTAAAGCTGCTTCAACAGCTTCCACAGGTATTTTCTCTGTTGCTGAGGTAGTGCACTTCTCTGGGATTACCACATGGACTGCACTCTCACCCGAAATTTGTACACTCGAAGGTATGTGCTCATACACCAAAGGACTTTTCCATTCTAATAAGGCCAATGTGCTCTGCTCAGAAGGGTCAACAGTGCTGTCCAACAAAAATTCATGCCCCACAACTGGCAAGAATCATGTGACTTGATGTATTTGCATATCAGTCCATGTGACCCCTGGCAACACCAGAACTAAGCAATGCTCTGACTGAGCATTGTGCTGTTTATACCACTTAGCGGCTACTTCTGGGTTCATGTTTCTGCTGGATTTGCTTTGCACACATGCAGGGGAATAGGGCAGAGTCCAAGGCAGTACAGGCAATCCCGGATGAGCCCCCAAATGTAGCACACCCTTAGGTGTATCTGAAGAGATATGGGTTTCTTCCTGACTCTGCTTACACCCCTATTAGGCCCAACACACCAAGTTGGCAAGAGGGACAGATTTTATTCTAGGTGACACATCTAGTTTAAAAAGGCAATAGCACAACCATAAACAAGTTATTTCAACAGTGTACCAGTTAGCAATAAGGCAAGGTGAGATACGCATGCAGTGAAAATATACATTCACCCTCTTCCCCAGAACTCAACAGAAGAAGGTGTTGACATTCAAACATGCACAAAGAAGGCAATATCAATGAGCAGTAAAGCTTTATAATACAGCAATACAAATGGGAAAAATGCAATGTCATTAGGCAATAATAAAGTCATAATACAACAATTCAGATATGAGAAAATGCAGTACGAACACAAACAAAATGCAATGTCATTGAACAATGAGGATTTATAATACAAAAATACAAATATGAGAAAATGTAATGAGATTGAGCAACAAAAATTCTTTAAGGCAGCAGTAAAAACATGGCAAAATGTATTATCATTGAATAATAAAGATTTAGAGTGCCACAATACAAATATGAGAGAATGCAATGTCATTTAGCAGTACTAACACCCTCTACCCCCTTAATCAATTCTAAACAGACCAACTATGAAACACTCGATTATACCCTGTTCACTGGCCAGTGACTATTTACAGTCTTGTTGCCGGCATGATGTGGCCCAAGTTGGAGCTCATATGGATCCCAGTTATTTGTAATCCACAAAGCATTTGGGAGGACCACAGTCTTATAAAAAATATAAAATGACAGCCAGAGCCTCTCACCACTCAGTCGAGAATATCCTAGTGACCAGGTGCCGTGGTTCCTCTGATGAGAAAAGTAGAAAATCACCTACCAGAACTCTGGTAATCGTCTATGCTTTCTCAGTCCTAGGCCCAAGAGAATTCATTTTCTTGCTGAATCATAGCAGGTGTGGAACTACTAGTTTCAGACTTCTCACCTGATTCCACAAAATACCATCATCCAGGATTTCAGCAAGAGACAGGCACAATCTGCTACTTCACTTCCCTGTCCCAAAGCACTAGAAAAAAAAATCCAGTCATGCTGCAAGGCCCTTTTTTCCCTACAGCTACATGTTTCAGTCTTCCCTCCTTCCGCTAGTGTTCCAGTCTCTTCTTTCACTTTTGAAATTGTCTTTTATATTCCTGAAAAGGAGCACCACCTTGTGGTGTAAAGGAAAACTACAGTCTATTACTTCTACAGTGAAATACAGTGGGTGCTGCATTATGTTCAATAATATGGTAGATTAACTACCTCTTTGATTATGGCTCTATCAAAGAGTGAAAACAGATTGCCCTCCCCTTTTGGAGCTACATATCAAAATGCATGAGTCTGCATTCTTTACTCAGGTTGTTTAGCTTGTTTACAAGATTTATGAGCATCTCGAATAAAATCTGGTGGGTACTCAAGATGCAGACAAAGTTACCTTAAGTTGGTGCCTGAACATCTGTTGTGTGCTACATACATATGGGTTTGAGAAAGCATACATTAAGAGCAGCTAGTTGTATGCAAAATAAAACATTAGTGGAGGTTTTTAAGAGTTTAGTACTTGTTTCAGATGCAGTGAGAAATAAGGCCATTTCAGACACTGGCAATACCAGTAAAATGTATTATGTGTTGTCTGTTAAGCAGTTGCCAAAGAGCTTAAGATAATGTTCCTGAAACTGTTGAAAAATCCTAATGTTTACTTAGGTCATGCATATTTTTGCAGTGCAGTCTTACTGTGATCTGCAGAACAACTGCTATTAGTCATATTTTGTCATTATTCTTTCTGCTGTTCTATTAAAGGCAGACAGACAGCAAATATAGACACACACACACGTGTCTGTTATAAGACTTTAAAATGAGTGCATATTCTGCTTTGTTACTTGTTATGTAGTGCTCTAACTATTTCTGGCAGAGACAAATGCAGATTCTGCTGTACTAGAATTTAACCTATATAATTGTTTATGTTAATATCAAAACTGCAAAATAATTTGAAAGGTATATTTAGTCAAAGTTTCAGTAGGTTTGATATTGTGTTTTGAAAGTGTCATGAGAATGAGTTAACCCAGATTAGAGAGACAGTCATTTAATTCAGGGAACAAAAATGGCCAAAAAGTGTCAGCATTTTTTGTTGTAAATTTGCACTTTCTGAACTTTTAGTTTTAGTGCTGTCTCAGTGGGGTCTATATTAGATCGTAGAAATTCATTTTCAGCTAACTCCAATTCAGCTATCCGTATTCAGTGAAATCTACTTCTGTGATTCACTGAATACTCCAAGGGCAATGAAATGCTTGTCCCATGGCACAACAGACCACATCTAACTAAACCGAACCCACCCAAGTGGAGGGCTTCACCCCCCCCCCACATCACACCTAACTGTATATACCGACTCTGAAATCGCACTTCAGTGGGGAAAAGGGCAGAGTTGTGTAGCTGGCCAACTTCTTCTTTGCCCAAGGAATATTCAGTGAATCATGGAAGCGAATTCCACTGAATATGGGTCGATGAATTGGAGTTCGTTGAATTTGGCAAACTAATATAGACCTGCCTCAATGTTCTCTAGTAATGCCAACTGCCTGGGTTTTCCAGGCTTTGCCTAAAACATTAGGCATGTGTTAACAACATAAACAACACAGTGAGGCAGAGATTTAAAAAAGCAGTGACTGTGTCTTTCTAATTGCCCATTATAACAGCATTGAATATCTCTAAGACATTTTTCTTCTTTTAATTGTATTTCAAATGCTGTCTGGATCATTTGTAAATAGAGTATCACACACTCACACATACATGGCATAAACCATTTCTGTTGAGACTCCTTCTCTCCACTACATGCTAACTACCATGCCCATCCTACCAAGGAATATAGTCAGCTGTGCACCATATAACCAATGGTGCATATGTTAATTTTTAATGGAGCAGCATTTTGCATGGTGTAAGGAGAACTGTCTCAGCTTTAGATACATAAATGAAATTAAATGGGTGTGTGTAAGCCAAAAAAAAAGAAATAACTGTGTCCAGACTGATGCATGTTTGTTGTAGTATAATAAGTTACAAACTTAAAGGCCCCAAATGGTGTAGTTTTATAATATATGTACTGCAGTATAAAAACAGACAGCTGTGCTACATTTAGGGTGTAGGGGGAGATCATTGTCTAAAATTTGGTGTACATTTCCAAAGGACATGATAATTCTCCTTTTCCTCCGCCATACCTACCTGTCACGACTTGAAGAATGGTTAATTTCAGGATAGCTTATCTGGGTTAGTTGTTGATCTCCGGAGTATAACCCCCAACCCCCCCCCCCCATCTACCAAGAAATTTACAATTTCTTGTTTTCTGCCCTTGTGACCGTTAGATAGTGTAGTAATGTCACCAGAGCATAACCATGCCTGTCAGTAATGTTATATGTCTACCATTCCTCCATATTGTGCAGCATATTGTTACCCCCTCTAACCAGGGTCTCCTACAAGGCGAAAGTGTTCCAAAGCACATGTAGTACCCTCTGTCTGAAAATAGCAAATATTTCCCTGGAACTCTTACGCTATCACACTCAGGTCCTCTCTCTGAAAACCAAGGTTCACTCCTGAATCTGGGAAACCAGTACAGAGATGGTCATATCTCCTCTCCATCCTTAATCATTTTAATTTAATGTACCTGAAATTCTACCTCCCTCTATTTCTATACCATCAACTCCTCCTGATTTTGATTCTGATTTCTGCTGCTCAGCAATAGTCAGAGTTGTCTTTCTGCATATTTTTTAGTCTGTCGTCCCCTAGAAGTCAGTTAATGGCATTTTGTTTTAATTCACATTAAATACATTTCCAGCCTAATCCATATACACACTTTTTATTTTATTTAAGCCACTCATGTATCACCTGTCACCACCCATGGATGCTATTTACCTGAGCCCTTCTCTAGCAGGACAACTGATATAATGCCCAGGGTGTATTTCCTATTGCCTATCCACTCATCAAGATTTTTCTTGAAGAGTGCTAGTGATGAACTCTGCTTGACATACATAGGTAGTTTGTTCCAGAGAATGGGAAGTCTCTGGGACAGGAATCTATCCCTCCAGCATGTACTGTTAATTGTGATGATGAGGTTTAGATCTCTAGAGCGTGTGGCTCTGAGGGATTGGGATTTCTTTAGGTGTGGCATATCCAGCAGCTCAGGGTTTGACATAGCTTTGTATGTTAGGCAGAGATCCCCTTGGAGTAGGTGATATGCTACGGAGTAAAGCCAGAGTTTTTTGAGGCTGTCAGCATAGGGTAACTGCTTGAGTCCCATAATCCTCTTTGTAAGGTATTTCTGTTGCCTTTCTAGTTGCTGCAGATGCCTTGTAAGGTACATTCCAAATGGGGCATTGTACTCTATAATGGGTCTGATGAGAGCCAAGTAGAGGGGGACAATGACTTCTTTTTTCCTGGATGAGAACCCTTTCATGATGAGGTGTGCTATGTGGAAGGATTTCCTGATTTCTGTGGCAATGTGATTATAAAAGGAGAGGCTATTGTCCACTAGAGTCCCAAGGTCTCTTATCACTCCTTCAGTATTAGGTGGGCTGCTGCCTATGTGGTAGTCCATGGGTACAGGGTTTTTACCAAAGGGGATGACAGTGCATTTTTTGGCGTTGAGCTTGAGGCCATGGCTTTGACACCAGGCATCAGTCTCGGTGAGGCCCTTTTTCAGGAGGGTTCCTATCAGCATTTCAAATGTTGAAAACACCAAATTTAATTTCATCGAACTGGAATGTTCGAAATATCAGAAGAGCAAACTGACGGAACATCGATTTCTTTCCCAGGGAAAGAAATCGATGGGCCATCATCGGAGTTTGCTATTTCCTCCACTGTGTTGTGGTGCTGGAGTTGGTATATTTAAGTAGTGGGGGTGGGGGGGCACAGCCCCCCACGTTAGGGAGTGTGGTGGGGTGAAGCCCCCCACTTCTGTTAGTGTTTAAAGTATTAAAAATGTTTTTTTTTTGCATGGAACACCGATTTCTTTCCCTGGAAAAGAAATCAATGTTCCGTCAGTTTGCTCTTTTGAGATTTCAAACATTTCAGTTCGATGAAAGTGCATTCGGTGTTTTCAGCATTCGATATGCTGCTATGCACTCTTTCAGGATATCCATGTTATTTGGGGAGTCAACTATGGCACCCAATTTGTAGTCAGCTGCAAACTTTGTCAGCCGGAGGCACTCTGTGTTGGCCTGTATTTCAGAGAAGAAGATCCCAAACAGGAGGAGACCTAAGACTGAACCCTGTGGTACTCCACTTGTCACAGGTGTGGAGTCAGATTTGAAGTCAGCAATTTGTACAGTGTGGGTTCTGTCTGTGAGCCATTTGGTGACCCATCTTGTGACGTATGGATTTATACCCAACTTGGTGAGTTTATTTATGACACCAGAATGGGGACTGGTGTCGAAAGCTTTGGCGAGGTCGAGATAGGCTGTGTGGACTGCCTTACCTTTGTCCACAGCTTTGGTGACTGTTTCAAAGAAGTTGACCAGGTTCAGGAGATATGATCTGCCCTTCACAAATCCAAACTGGGTGGGGTCCAGAGTTTGGAGGTTACCAATATTCTTGTTTATGAGTTCCATGGTATTACGCTCCATGGCTTTGCAGACCAGGCTTGTCAGGCTAATAGGGTGATAGTTTGCGACGTCCATGGTGGCTCCCCCTTTATGGAGGGGTGCAACTATTACCATGTGCCATTCAGTGGGTACAAACCCTGTTGAGAGGCTATGATTGAATATAGTGCTTAGGTGGGGGGCTAGTTAATTCTGAAGCTCATGTAGAATGCAGCCAGGGATATTGTTCGGTCCCATGGATGCTGTGTTCTTGGCTTTCGATAGCGCAGTTTTCACCTGTTCAGTTGTGATTGCAGGGACACTGCATTCTTCCAGTATGGATATGGGTCCTTTAGGAGGTGAGGGGGATAAAGTTGGCACTGAACCTATCAGCCAGGATGTTGGCAATAGCAGTTGATTCTTTGAATTTTATGCCATTGTGCTGTAGCTCAAAGCAGATCTGGGTGTTGCCATTGAGATTCTTGACATAGCTGTAAAATGCTTTGTGGTTGAGCTTAGAGTCAGTGGCAATCTTATTTTCCTAGTTCAGTTTGGAGGATTTTATGAGAGATCTCAGCTTCTTGCTGGGGCTGACCAGGGAGCTCCTCCAATCGTGGGATTTTTTTATTCTCTTTGCAACAGCTTCTTCCTTCTGTTGTAGAGTTTGTTAATAGCAGAGGACCACCAGATTAGTTTTCTTTTTTTAGAAGACTGCATCTTGATTCTATTAGGGATGGCATGATCCATGCACCTGTGTAGGTGCTTATAGAGTGTGTTTGTATAAGATTTGGCAGTGGTAACTGTATTGTCCATCTGCATTGGTGTTGTGAAATTGGCCACTTCTGCCTTAAGTAGCATGAAGTTGGCTTTGGATAAGTTTTTTACTGTGGTTTCCTTAGTGGGGGGTGGGGACGGGATGTGGATATCTAGGGTGATTGGTTTATGGTCAGATCTGACCAATGAGAGTTGACTTCAGGTGGGGAGCACTCGTTACTCATGTTGGTAAGTACTAGGTCTAGGATATTTTTGCCCCTGGTAGGGGTGTGGTCATGTTGATCCAGGGCACTGGAGTTTATGAATTTTAGGAAGCATTGAGGAAAGGAGTTAGTACAAGAGTATTTTTCCCAGTTAATGGTGGGGTAGTTGAAATCTCCAAATATTAGGGTGTTTGGTTGGACCCTGATAGTCTCTATTATGTCAAGAAAAGAGGAGTGGGAATCCTGAGGCATGGTAGGGGATCTGTAGCAAGCTACAATATAGATTGCAGTTTTGCACAGAGTTAGTTGCACTTGTGTAATTTCGGATGAAGTATGTTGGGCAACTAGCCTGGAGGTGTGGTTGTCCTTAACGAATATGGACACACCTCTGCCCTTGGTGTTCCGGCCTGGTTTGATGGCTGAAAGGTATGGTATGAGTTATATCCTGGTAATGCAGGGGTGCTCTCTGGAGCCTTGAACCAGGTTTCAGTCACTGCACAGATATCGATATTCTCCATTTTAAGGAGTGCCTCGAGTGAGTGCATTTTGAGATTTATTCTTCTAGCATTGAGTAGCATTACCCTCAGTTTTCACTTGCCTGTATCAGTTACGGTGGTGGTTTTGTTTTTTGAGCTTTGCCTAAAAAAGGCACTATAGGGGCAGAAGAGCCTTAGCCAGTATCCTGAATCACAGGAGTGAAAGGTGCAGGCCATCTCTGGCAAAGTATCGTGGCCTGTCAGCCATGTCGTCCCAGGCAGACAAATACTGAATCCCCTTTGAATGACACCAGAAGTTTAGCCAGTTGTTGAAGTTGGGTTTATAAGTATTATATTTTAACAATTCCATCAAAATATCTTTGTTCCAAATTAAACCTGTCTGTTCAGCCATTATGTTATGATACACACTTTGATCCACTGATGATTAAAACTACACTGTGCGAACTAAGCCTATGTGACAGACAAACACTGTGTTGTAGTTCTTTCATAATTTTCATCCCTTGTGAATTAAACTGTGCAGTCTTTTTGCAGTCTAAGTTGGGATTAATGTAAACAACCCTGGAAATGTTGAGTGATAATGTATAAAGTTTATGATTTTAAATCTACCAGGTTGCATTTATTTAATCTCACTTTTGCTGAAAACCATTTTAGGAATTTTTATCTCTTGGTATGTTGCCTTGGTGTGTCTGTTTGGAATACTTTCTCGATAGTGCTCATTGTATTTGCACAGTTGCTGCTTTTCACAGACTTTAATGACTTGAACTTTTGAACTTCAGACTTCTGAGTTTTACTTTTACTAACAAATTTTTCTGAACAGCATTCCAAGAGTTACAGAGAATAACTTAATTAGGAAAGGGAAAATGTTTTCTCATACATGGAGTACTTTAATAATACAAACCTAAGGTCATACTATGGCTTGTCTGATATAGTTAAACAATAAACTTAATGACACGTCGGCTGCAAAAGTTATGAGTTGCTTTTGCAAGCAATTCCACACTTTGTTCTTATCTCCTGGCAATGTCATTGCTGACTGCAATATGTCTGGCATGTTTTCACTAAGCACTTAAAAATACATACATTCATATGAACACAGCACTGCTTAATGTATGTTATTTATAATAAGGATCTGGCTTTTTAGCAGCATAAGAAGAATAAACATGAAGAAATGGTGATATCTATTTTCACAAAAGTGCGTTTCCTTAACTGTTTTTGGTAGAATTAATCCCCTAGAGATTATGATGTAATTTTGCCTTGTTTTGCAACCTAAATATGAGACTGTTGCTTGCTTAAGTGAGCAGAGACTGCCTTTTCACCACTGACATATTCATAAAATGTGTGCATATTACTTAAGTTTAGTGCTTAAACGTGCATATTACTTATATTTAGCGCTTAAACATGCATATTACTTAAGTTTAGTGCTTAAACGTGCATATTACTTATATTTAGTGCTTAACCCACAAACTGCTGACCCCAGTATCTTTTTGGAACTATTTTTCCCCAAGTATAAATGACTGTGTCTCCAAACTTGGTTGACATATTCTCATGATGTTTTCAAGAAAAATAACTGGTCCAATAAACAATGAAACTTCCATACACTGGATTACTAGCTTCAAGAACAAAGGATAATATACATGTTCAATTTTTATTACAATCATTTTAAAGTTTGTGCCAAAATATTTCAAAAGTATAAAATGTTACTTGTTCATAGAAAATTATAATCTTTTTAATGCTGAAGTCATAACAACATGTGTTTATATTATTATTTTTATATTTGTCACTCACTGGAGAACTGATTGCTATACTTGCATTTCAAAGTTAGTGATTTTGCAATTGCTGCAATTTGTCAATTCCTAATGGCCATTCTGGCCTGAATTTGACACTGCCTACAAATATCATTGTTACTCACACCTCTCAACTGTCCAAATTTTCACAGAATGTCCAGATTTTTGCCTCATATTGTGGGTCTGTTCCTCATAAAATTTGTCATTTTATGACAAATCATTGTGGATCAATATGCACAGACATTTGAGTTTCAAACGTCATATCATTCAGAGAAGTCATGCTAAATGCAAAATCTGTTATTCTTGCAACTTTCTAAGTCTATAAGAGCAATAATTAAAATGGGTCCCATTGTTTGGATCTTTGCCTTCCCATTATTTTTGGCTTTGTACAGATTTCTTGCACGAAAGAGGTTAAGATGTATGACGTCACTACATTGTTTCAAGATGTCCTTATAAATGTTTCCGTAGAAGTCACCTACATTATCAGCATTGTACAGCTTATTAAATGAGCTAATCACTCTTAGGGAAAGAAGAATGCTCAACTTCGAATGCGTGCCAGTTAATCGGAATAAATAAACAATGCTCATTTTGTTGAAACATTTAAAATTACAACACACATCACCATTTCTGAAAAAAATACATGTTTAGTTGTAATTCTGATTGCATAAGAAGACACTAATGATTGCCAGTTATGTGGCATAGAGAGATAAACACCCACATTTCAATAGCAGCTCAAACAGCTGTAGGAGATGATGGGGAGAATGGCAACAACAATGCTGCCAGCTCACTCATCCTTGAGTGAAGAAGGCAGTTGTGATTCACCAAATGGGTGATACCTAGTGAGAGTACTAGTGGATCACTCCATGGCATTCCAGCCTAGTGAGTCCACTGTGCCATATGCAAAGCACAATTTGCACCACCTTATATGCTAGGTGTGGTAACCCTAACCCTGCTCCTGCCCTTAGCCCTAACCCTACACCTTACCTTGGAAAACCTCTTTCCTTAACATTATTATTACTACATAAGAGAACAGACATATACTACATGAAAGCACATATATGCACAACACTAAATCTATCGTCTTATCTGGCTCTAACTATAACCCTAACCCCAAAACACATAAACAATACCAAATATATCCCCTATAGTTAGCCCTTGTTATAATTCTAACCTGAAAACACTCACACAACACTACATCAATCTCCTAACATCGCGCTTACTCTGACCCTAACCTGGAAACACTCACACAACACTAAATCTATCTCCTAACCTGAAACCACTTGCACAACACTAAATCAATCCCCGTACCTAGCTCTTAATCAAAATCTAACTTGCAAACACTTGAGCACACACGTACACACACACACACACACACACACACACACACACACACACACACACACACACATTCCTAACCCCATATGCTGAAACCCTTGGTAAATCCCACAGGTGTTGGCATTAACAAAAGAAACCCTCACATACCTGTCACAACACACAGTCATCCGTTCAACAACTACTACATTAAAAAAAATTAACTAGCGCAGATATTCAACACATTTTCCAGACATAGAAAACTTTCAAAGTGATATTTAATAAACTACATTGGACCCCTTAATGTTTTATGTATTTAAAATAATCAATATTATTTGATCCTGTGGGAATCCATCCATCCATTCATCCACAACCCCTTTTTCCCATTTTTACGCATAGAGTCAGGGTGTCACTTCAACAGTGACAGTCATCTAGAGCCAAGGTTTACACCGCTGTGTGGCTAGCACTGCCATGCATGTGGGAATCTTTATCATAAATAGATGGAGATAATACTGCTTTCATTTAATACAAAAATGTATCATAATATATTTTGGACCGTAGTCTTACTTTATCAATAGTCAGATTTTGCTAGCATCTGATTATGTAAAGGATTTGGGTGTTAAGTGTAGTGCAATGTTGTGATAACATTCCTCTATACAGCTCTATATATGCACTGTAATACTGTGGTTCTCGATAAGTATACCTCCTGCTAATTTACTTTCAGCTTGCATTCATAAACATTTTTACTATCTCTCTATTTTTATACTTTCGCCATATTCAGTTGCTCTGACTCAATGTGGTCCTTCCTCCATATCTATTTATAATAAGTATTAACTTTATTGCCTCAACATAATATGACATTTTATTAGAGTTTTTTTTTTTTTTTCTCTTTGCTTTCCTTTCATTTTGGTGCCTGTGGTCATTACATCTGACCCTGATACTGTAGGAGCTCTGATATAAGGGCCAACTTCCAAACATTTTCACTGAGAATTTTGTCTCTGTTGAATGTAAGCAAATGTAACTTGAAGAACCGTTGTGCATATTAACTTCAACTAGTCAAATACCTACCAGTGCTGGAAATTGGCTTAAACATCCACCCTCCAAAGAGCAGTCCCTGCACTCTAAAGACCAGTTACTAAGCAGACCACTGTCCTTTCTCTTGACCAGTAGTTTATACTACATATGCCAGTTACTGAGTCTTCCTGGCTGATAGGTTTCTGTATACAGGAAATGAAAGAAAACTTGTTCTTCTTTCTACCTCTTTGTCAATTGTTTTGTATTGGCTATAAATTGATTAGTCTCTCTTATAATTTGACTTGAGGGTAGAAAACTGCTAACTTACCCCTAATTACCACCCTCCCCCTCAATTATTACCCTTCCTACATAAACATTTCATGTCTGACTTCTATTCCCTAACCTTCCCAAAGACCGTTTTTAATATCATACAAATTTTCCTGTTTCTTTTTACCTAATTCCCAACTTCCATTGAGTCATGTAGCACCATTCCATCTACCTTTCTCCCTTCCATACTGCTCTGCGCGATATTTATTCATAGTCACACCCCTCCCTAACAGCACCTAGCTATTCTACATTGTATCCCCCCCCCAAAAAAAAAAAAAACTTCTTCATATTTTAACTACATTCTCATACTCTAGCCTTTTAAATCCCTCTATTTCCTTATGTTCCACAAAAGATACTAGAACAACCTAACTCTCTTCTTTCATAGAAAAAACTTCTTTCCTACCTACCCTGTATCAACTTTTATACTCCATCAGTACTAAATATTCTACAGCCCTGTATCTTCTTTTTCCTTTTTGATCCCTACTTCCCAGCTCTACCTGAAAAGTATAACATACAGATCCCTTTACTTAATCATGTTACTTATCTTCTATTCATCTCCTGCTGCTGGGACATCTCTCATCCTACCATGACTCTATAATAGCTTTCAACATAATTCCAACTCTGTCCCAACCACCTATTCTTACTTTCTCCCTACACAATTCACACATCGCACCAACCCTATTGAATGAATGCCCCCTCATCTTTACTCCAAATATAGACTGATTAACTCCATTTTAACTCAAATCAAAACATAATTAAGTGGAAAATACTCTCTAAAAACAAGTATCAGTAATTCCCCAATATACTAAAATTCTTCTTGGCGAGGATATTTATCCTAACTCTGGCCTCACCTATCACAATGAACATCAACACAATTCTCTTCCACACACTACTGTAATCCTACAAATGTCAACCCCCTACCCCGATAATCTAACGTTTGCTGCCATAAATGTTAGAAGCATAAGAAATAAAATTGTTGAACTACATGCCTGAATTACCCAGTATGAGCCTGATATTTTTGCTATATCTTAAACTTGGCTTAAATTCAGCATAAACGACTTTGAAATTGCACCTCTTGGCTGTAATATTATCCATAATGACTATATAAAGAGTAAAAGTAGTGGCATTGCTTTAATATTTCCCAACGTCTACCACATTTCCCCTTACTGTGAACCAATACCAAATTTCAGTTCAGCATAGCTTATTACTTTCCTAAAATTAAACACTTATAAATAAATCTGTATTGTTTTTTACATCCTTCCTAGGGACAAAACTGCTATACTGCAAGATATCCTATATTTGATATCCATAACAATGCCACAAGAAAAAATACTACTAGATAATGTGAATGTCAATTGGTTGGACATAAACTCTAACTCCCCTACATCTACTGTGAACTTATTTGGTGTCACACAAACTAATTAATAGCCCAACACATTATAGCAAGACGTCAAATTCCCTAATATCAGACCTTAGCAAATACACCACCTGTACAATGTCTAACTGTCTCAGTGATCATCTCTCAAACTATATAACCAGACAGTTGTCAATGTTGAGGCGTGATAAGCCAGTGTGTTCCCATATGACAGAGCAATGGATGGCACAGGATGAAATTGAAGAGAATGTGCCACAGGAAGATGCCATACAACTTTCTATAGAATGCCCGCAGGAAATGGAAAACAAGAAAATGTGCTCTAAGTTTAGAAGGAAATGAGCTAAGAGAAGAGTTGCTTGATTTTATAGAGATCGACATATTAAGATCAATGAAAGAAGTAGACTGCAGAAGGTCAATAAAACCCAAAAAGTCAAAAGTTTGATAAAATAAATGAATACAATAATTAGGAGTGTCCATAGAGATCCATGTAATATAGTAGAAGTAAACTGGATATATTACTGTGCAACTAAATTAATAACAGATAAAGTTCTACCACAAGAACACAGGGTAGTAAGGGAAAGGAAGGGGAGAAATCAAATACCATCATGGAAGTATCGAACAGAGAAAACTATAAAACAATTAAGACAAGAAACAGTGTCACTGTTAAAAAAACAAATTAGAGGGAACAGATCAACAAAAATACTTAGAAAGATAGACATGATAAAAGCAATGCGCATTATTGGAACAGATCAGGCTCTGTCATGCACTATCACAATTAACAAACTAAAAATCTCAGCACAGGCAGAAAAACGTAGAAGATATGCAGATAAATATAAAGAAAAGTACAAAATAAGCAATTTATTGATGACCCAAAAAAGTTTTATAAAGAATTAGAAAACAAGGTAAAAGGAAAGATGCTAAATAGATAGAAGATATAAAAGAAAGAATAAGAAGTTTAAAGGTACAGGATATGAAAGGAGATGAAATAACAGACAGACAGACTGAAACAAAGTTAAGAAAAGACTCTAACTGGAAATCCCCAGACCCAGATGCAGTACCTACCTTATGGTTAAAAGTATTACCATCTTTGCATGAAGATTTAGCCATGAGTAAGAACTATTTATATGTGCACCCCAAACAGCCACCGAGCTTGCTAACAGGAAAACCAATGCTCCTACTTAAGAGTGAATCTGCGAGCTACTCTAAAAATTATAGACCAATAACTTGCCTTCCAATGATGTATAAACTATACATTGGAGTTGATGCTGACAGAGTGTATAGTCATTTAGAAGAAAACTCTATTTTGACACTAGAATAAAAGGGCAATAAAAGAAAGTCATATGGAACAAAGAATCATTTGTTGTTAAATAAAGTCATAGTGGAGAACTGTGGAAAAGGGAAAGAATCTAAGTAAGGCATGGATTGACTACAAAATACATTTGACAGTATCCCACATTCATGGATAAAGAGTGCTTAAAAATGTATGAGATACACCCTACACTGATCGATTACATTACAGTGACCATGAAACAGTGGCAGACCACTATGCAATTAAGCCATGATAAAGGACAAATTATTATCCCAGGATAAAAATTCAAAGGGGACTATTCCAAGGTGACTCTTTGTCACTGCTGCTGTTCTATCTTGCCCTTAACCCATTAAGCTGTCTACTTAACAGCTTACGCCATGACTATAATTTGCCTCCTAGAAAACAACAAAGTATAAATACTTGTCATCTTCTCTTTGTCAATGACTTAAAACTGTATAGCTCATCAGATGAGGAGCTGAAAGCACAACTACAAGTTTTCAAAACTTTTTCAGATTATATAAGAATGTCATTTGATCTTGATAAATGTGCAAAAGCAACCTTTCAACCACGAAAACTACAGCACCAAGAAAACATCAGTTTGGGACAAGAATGTGATATAAAAGAACTTGAGCAAGAGTATATAAATATTTGAGAATTGATTAAGGATCAACAATAAAACATGAACAAATAAGAGTAAAACTTAGTAAGGAATATTTAGAAGACTTAAATTAATCCTGAAAACAGCATTAAAATCTATGAACAAAATTTAAGCTATAAACCAATTTGCTCTTCCTGTCCTAACTTACAGTTTTGGAGTGATTGATTGGCCCCAAAACATGTCGGACAGATTAGACAGGAAAACAAGAAGGATGCTCCATGTTCAACAAATAATTTATAAAATCAGTGCATACCAAAATTATATATTCCCCTGTTCCAAAGGAGGGATGGCCCTCCTTGAAATTAATTACATGTATAGATCTGCAATTTTGGGACTGCACACATATCTGCTGACCTCACAAGTCCCAAATGTAGTGAAAGTTTTGAAACGTGAGGCTCAGAAATATAAGATGACTTCTCTGCTTAATCTAGCAGTAGCATATCAGCGTCAAGCAGGAATGGAAATCAAACCAGAAGTAGATAAAAATCAGGCAGCAACTGAATGTGCCAAAAACAAGAGAGCATATAAGGTGAAGGACCAGATAAGAAGGCAAGAAATGTGGAAAATGCATAAATATAGTTGCAAGTGCAGAAAACTTCTTGAAAAACCTCATGTTGATCAGGATCAAATGCAGGAATGGTTAAGGAGAGGTGAACTCAAACCAAGAAATGAATGGTTAATATTGGCAGACACCTTGGTTTACAAAGTCCATTGAACATGTGGAAGAAAGACAAATGTAGGTTTTGTAAAACAGAATTGGAAACAGTTGTACACCTCATTGCTGGTTGTGACATACTAATGGCATACTAATGGCAGAAGGACTGTATACTGAAAGGCATAATAATGTGGCGAGACTGTTGCACTGGGGATTGTGCAAGCATTATGGTATTGAAGTGGCTGACAAACACTGGAAATATGAGCCACAAAGCATCATAGAAAATGATGAAGTCTACACCACATGGGTCATCCATTATCAACAGTTCAAAAGATAGATGCTAGAAAATCGGATATAGTGGTCCATGAAAAGAAGACAAAAGTAGCATTGATCATTGAAATCACCACACCCAGTGACTACAGTGTCTTATGTACAGAGAGACACAAAGTCACAAAATACTTGTAGGCAGAAATGAGAGCAATGTGGAAGAAAGATGCCCAGACAGTTCCAATAGTAGTAGGAGCAACGGGTCTTATAAAAATTAATCTACAGTCATATTTAGATATTTACTAGTACATGTAATCCCATACGATTTACAGAAGAAGTCATTACTGGGCACATTGCAGGTGCTACAAAGAGCATTTCTGGTTGACATTAAAGACTGAAACAATACTAATTTCATGAACTTTAATCTTACTTTGACTTAGGAATGGGGTCCATTCCCATCATGGCATTAGAGTCCAAAAGACTTGAAGAAATTAAAAGGGCCAGACCTTTGATTCAGTCAATGTCATGGAGTGATAGGCCAATGAGTTCCCATATGAAAGGGTAACAGATGACACTGGATACAGCTGAAGAGAATTTGTCAGAGGAACATGTTTTGGAACTTTCTGTAGAATGCTCGCAGGGAACAGAGAATAAAGAATGTGTCCTCGGTTTCAAAGAAAAAGATCTAAGGGAAGAGTTCCTTGATTTAAAGACATGGATAGACATATTACAATCCATAAAAGAAATAGATTACAGAAAAATCAGCAAGACCCAAAATGTTAGAAGTCTGATAAAACAAATGTACACAGTAATCAAGACTTTTCACAGAAATTCATGTGATATAACTGAAATAAATAGGATATATTACATCTTCTTCTTTCAGCTTTTTCCCGGTTAGGGTCGCCACAGCAGATCACCTGTCTGCTCATGATTGGCAGTGGAGTTTTTACAGTGTCCAGTTTCCAGCCCGATGCCCAAACTTCCACAGAAGGCACACACACACACTCACACTTAAGGCCAATTTAGTGTCCAATCCACCTACAGCATGTCTTTGGGATATGGGAGGAAACCGGAGAAAACCCATGTGACCACAGGGAGGACATGCAGACTCCACACAGAAGGCACCCCAGCCAAGGATTGAACTGGAGAACCTCTTGCTGTGAGGCGACAACGCTAACCACTGCACCACCGCTGCTGCCCGTAAAATAGGATATATTACTATGCAGCTAAATTAATAACAGATTAAGTTATACACAAAAATACAGGGCAATAGGGGAAAGGAAAAGAAAAAAAATCAAATTCCATCACGGAAGTGTTGAATAGAGAAAACTATAAACTAATTAAGACAAGAAGTATCACTGTTAGAGGAGTATAGAAGTGTAACATCTTGACAAAATTCCTAGAAAGACAGAAATGACAAAAGCAATGTGCAATATTAGAACAAACCAGGATCTATTGTACACTATGGCAAATAATAAACTAAAGATATCAGCAAAGGCAGGAAAATTTAGAAGATATGCAGGTAAATATAAAGAAAAAAGTACAAAATAAGCAATCCATTGATGACTCAAAAAAAAATTTATATAGAATTGTGAAACAAAGCAAAAAGAATAGGAACACCAGCAAAAAAAGAAGACCTAGACACATTTTGGAGAAATATCTTACCCTGTGGAACATAACAAAGATGCTGAATGGAAAGAAGAAGTAAAACAAACAGTATGGAGTTCAAATGCACAGGACATGAAAAAGGATGAAGTAATGGTCAGAGGAATTGAAACAAAATTAAAGAAAGCTACTAAATAGAAAACCCCAGGCCCATATGCTGTATCTAACCTCTGGCTAAAAGTATTAACATCTTTACACAAAGATTTAGGCCTAAGTAAGAACTATTTACTTGCATCCCAGGCAGATACCAATCTGGTTAAAAACAGGAAAAATTATACTCCTCCTTAAGAGTGAACCTGCAAGGTATCCTAAAAAACTATAGACCAATAACTTGCCTCCTGACAATGTATAAACTATATATTCAAACTGATGCTGACAGTTTATAGTCATTTTGAAGAAAACTTAATCATGGTAATAGAACAAAAGGATAGCAACAAAAAGTCGTATGGAACAAAGGATCATTTGTTGTTAAATAAAGTCATAAAAGAGAATTGTAAAAAGGGGAGGCATCTAATTATGACATGGATAGATTACAAAAAGGCATTTGACAGCATCCCACATTCTTGGATAAAGGAGTGTTTACAGATGTATAAGATACAGCTTACATTAATCAGTTATATTACAGTAGTCAAGAAATAGTGGCAAACCACTTTGCAGTTAAGCTATGATAAAGGACTAGTTATTATCCCAGGAATAAAAACTGAAATGAGGATATTCCAGGGTGGCTCTTTTGTCTTGCCCTTAACCCATTAATCTGTCTGCTTAACAGATTAGGTCATGATAACAAAGCATAAATATTTCTCCTCTTCTTTTTGTACATGATTTAAAACTGCGTAAATATTTGGGAATTGTTGAAGGGTCGACAATAAAACATTAACAAATGCAAGCAAAACTCAGGAATATTTTAGAATACCAAAATTAATAATGAAAACAGCCCTGACATTTAGGAAGAAAATCCAAGCTATAAACCAATGTGCTCTTCTTGTTCTAACTTGCAGTTTTGGGGTGACTGACTGACCCCCAAAAAGTACTGGTTCAGTTGGACAGGAAAAGAAAAATGCTTCAGTCTTATCAAGTGATAAATAAAAATCGGTGTATACCAAGATTATATATTCCTTTTTCTGATGGAGGTATGGGGCTCCTCAAAACTGATTAAATATATACATCTGTAGTCGTAGGATTGAATATATATCTGCTGACCTCACCAGATCTAAACATTGTGAAAGTTTTGAAACATGAAGAGAACATAGCTAAGGTGACTTCTCTGCTCAGTGTAGCAGAAGCATATCGGCATCAAGCAGGAATGGAAATCAAACCAGAAGTAGATAAAAATTAATGTGCCAAAAAAAAAGAAAGAAAGAATATAAGGAGAATGGTCGGCTGAGAAGGCAAGAAGTGTTACAACATTATAGTTTACAACAGTAAGGTGATTAAAATTAGTTCAGCCAAGGAATGTTTCACAGTGATTTGGCTTCTAAATACAAAGTGACTGGGGTCAGATTTGTTCTGCGTTCCTTGTGAATATGCATTAAGACTCTCTAGAGGACAGTGTTCTTCCAAGACGTTATGCACATATCATCTGATATTTTAAAACAGTCCCATCCTTTATTTTTGCTTGCTCATCATTATTTCATCATTTGTTCATTCATTCATTTATTCATAGCTTAACAATTGCCAGTGTCTGACATCACTTTAATAACAGCATCCATCATGGCTTCTTTTTGTAATACATCTAAAAAGTACTGCAGTAGGTCTGGAAAAGTTAATGTATTTTGCACACTAGCAGAACTTAGATGTGATTCACCTTGAAAGTTTGCAGCACCTGAGGGAATAAATTGCATAGTAAGCACAAACTCCTTTGGAAGAGAAACATGATTGTGGCACTGATAAATGATGCGCAATTTCTTTTTTTGCAATTTAAAACTAACATAGTTAAGTTAAGAAATGCAAAACCAACAAAAAATAGCTGAAATAAAGAGCTAGGGCTGCATAGTGTTAGCTTTTCTTTGCTTATATTATACTGTACAGAAGAGTTGCTGCAATAGAAGAACGTCTCTGCACAATGTCTTACAATCCGGATAGATAGGCAAAGGAATGTTTCTGCCATGAGAGGTCCACAAGACCTGAAGGTCTTGTACAAGCTAGCATTAATAATATTTTAGGAATAAGACAGTTGGCCTGTTTTTTTTTTATTCTTTTATTTTATCTTATTTTCAATGGTTTATCATTATACTGCTTAACACAAGCTGTAGCATCACCAAATTTGGTTAAAAGTAAAATAATCACAGACAAATTAGTTTCATACGATTATATAAATACATTCTAACACCCAGATCTTGTTTCATGCCCTGCTTCTAATTAAAATTTACCACAGTTTTAATTAGCCCAAATGTTTGGGTCTAATTTTGCCTGTATATTTAATTCCCAGAGGTAATAGCAGTGAGCAGAAAACAATAAAAGCAGTAATGAACATTTATTTTATTTATTTATTTACTTATTTAACATTTATTTATCGGGATAGTCTGACTGGGTATGAGCCCATTTTCAGCAGAGGCCCAGGGAGAAAAGCTCCACGTAAAGTACAGAAAAGTAATAACAAGGACATATTTAACAATAACTGTTTTAGAGTTACAATGTAAACAGTGTTAAACTGGTGAAATCATCTTGATACAGATTACAGTAAGAATTTATGCATCATTTTGTCAAGTAAGGATTTCAAAGTAGTGAGCTGGATAATATAAGGTATTAGCTTAAACAAAAACATAATTATAAGGTAAAGTATTCTATTAAAAGTCAGGCGTGTCAAAGTTAATTTATAACTTTCTGATGAGAGCTATAGATTCTATGACGTGTGATAGAAAGAAGCTGGAAAGTAATTCATGGAAGTAGTCAGTATAAATACTGAAGTCAAGAAGAGGTTTGCAAACATGTAACATGTAGTGTGTGATATAAGGGAATCTAGGGGAATTATTGTTTTATCCTGGTCCATTGCATGAGCAAAGCCAGTTGTTGGATAGATGTTCCTTGAACATTTTTTTAAATTGAGTGTTACTAGTTGTGGTTCTTAAGTCTAGAGGTAGGGAACTCCACATTTTGGTTACATGGTTAGAGTACAGAGAGTCTGCTGAGGGATTAGTAGCTTTGGTAACTTTTAGTAACGATTTCTTGGATGAGTGAATCAGTCTGTTATTAGAATATAGATTAAGCAGATTTTGCAAGACAGGTATTTTGCCTGGTTCATTAAATGACATATATGCCATTGACAGCTGGTTGTAATGTAGGAGTTGTGGGAAATCTAGCCTTGATAGCTTTTTTTAATATAGAACAGTGGTGTGTTTGGTAAGGGGAGTCAGTGGCAAATTTTGCTATTTTGTTATAGCATGTTTCGAGTTTTCCAATGTTGATTTTTCTGTGGTTAGTGAGTATAGATGAAGCGTAAAGAAGTGTTGAGAGTAGGTGTATTCTAGTGATGGTGACTTTGGTGTTATTAGATAGGATTTGTTTGTTTTTATATAGGGTTCCCAGTTTTTTGTGAACTTTCTTAGCTGTTTGTGATATATGCTGGTCAAATCTTATGTTATTGTCAATAATGACACCCAGGAGTTTTGTCTGGGTAACAGGTATGAAAGTTGTGTTATCTGCAGCAGTTGTGGAAAATATGGGTGGGTGGATTGTGGCTCTAGTAGGGTGGTAGATTATGAGCTTGCTTTTATTAGGGTTAAGTATAAGTTGTGAGTTGGTGAGCCATGATTCAGCTGCTGTAAAGGATTTTTGTGTTCTGTTCTGCAGCTTCTAAAAGGAGTGGGCTGCACATATTAGTGTAGAGTCATCTGCATATTGGACTACATTAGCTAGGAAAGTGTCTGTGTTTAAATTATTAGTAAATATATTGAAGAGATGGGGCCCAAGAATGGAGCCTTTTGGGCTCCTATTGTGATTGGGAGTAAGGAGGAGATGTTTTGTAGCCACTAAACTGCTTGCTGTCAACTGGTTAGATAGCCTTGGAAGCAAGAGAGAGCTGATGAAGTAAGGTTTAGGTTAGATAGGGTAGTGAGTAGTGGGACACTGTGTTGAAGGCTTTAGACATGTCAAGGAATACTGATGAAACTAATTCACCTTCACTTCTGTGTTGGTTGATGGTGTTAGTGAAATTCATCAAGGCAGTAGTTGTACTGTGTTTGGGTCTGAAACTGTGTTGAGAATTGACGAGAAAGTTGCTGACTGAAAGGTAGTGCATACGTTTAGTATATATGCACCTTTCTACAATTTTGGAAAGAGAAGATGGTATGGCAATGGGTCAATAGTTTGATAATTCATTTGAATTACCTCCTTTGTTTAGGGGGATTATGTGAGAGACCTTTCAGATTTGAGGGACCTGATTTTCATTAATAGACCTATTAATAAATATAGAAACTTGGAAGGCAATAGAATCAGTTGCTTTTTGAGGTATTCCTTAGGTAGTTGGTCTGCAGCTGTGATTGTTGACTTTAGTCTCTAAAGCAAGTTTTTTTTAGTGTTTGTTGGGACAGGTTGAAAGATGAATGCTTTGTTGTTCATTACTTTTGGTAATAGTGCAGGGATTGGTAGAGGACAGTTGTTTATTGATAGAGCTAAGATACTTTCAGTGAAATATTTGTTAAAATTTTTGGAAATAGAAGTTGTGTTTTGGGTGATAGATGGTGGAAGGGTAGATGCTTGACCAGGCTGTAGAATAGTTTTAATAGCTGACCAAAATTTCTGTGGATTTCTTTGATGTGTGATTTGTATGGTGGTATAATAATGATTTTAATCTTTCTTAACTTGAGATTTGGCTTTGTTTTTAAGTTGAAGGTAAGCTAGTCAATGTTGAGGAGACTTACTTGTTTTCCAGTGCTCCCAGGCTTTATCTCTTAGTTTGAGTAGATTTCTGGTTTCACTGGTTAACCAACAAGTGTAGTTAGTTTTAGTTCTAACTGTCCTAGGAGGTGCCAAGTAATTAAGAATATTTAGGAATGTGTTATTAAAGTACACTATGGCTGAGTTAAGTGGTAGTTTCTTTAGAATAGCCAAGTTGCATTGGTTGAATGTGGTTACCAAAGTCTGGGATTACATTTTTTTTTGTTTCGGATTTGACGGTAGATAGTACTTTTAAGAATATTGGACTTCTGTCTCAGTAGGAAGGTTGGTGAGTGGTCACTTAGACTATCTGGAAGGCAGCCAGAGTTTTTATAGTTTGATGCGTTGTTGGTAAGGGTCCAGTCTAGGATGGATTGCCTGTTTGATTTTTTTATCTGTTCTTTTGGTGTGTTGAATAAGCTGTGTATATCTGTAGAGGTTCAAATGTTTTGTGGGGTTTTGATAGTCACAAGTATACCAATCTATGTTGAAATCTCCTATAATAATTGTTTCTTGGGGAAGACTATTTGAGGTCTACTGAAGTATATGTTCATGGATGGGGATGTTGTTACCAGGTGATATGTAAGCTCCTGCTATGACTAGATACTTGGAGTTTATTTTTAGTTTAGTGAATAAAATCTCAGCTTTATTGAAAGTTGGAATGCTTAGATTTAGTGGTTGTAAAGTTAGGTTATTTTTAAAAACTATGGATACCCCTCTTCCTTTTTTACCTTTTCTGTCTAATATGAAAATATTGTAGCCAGAGGGAAGAATCTCATTATCTTGTGTCTGAGATGTTAGCCATGTTTCAGTTAATACAACTGTTATGTCTGGTGTGTATAATGAAAGTGTGGCATGAAATTCATAAATCTTAAAAGTAAGAGGTCAGATGCAGTCTGAGGAATGTTTGATATATTCTGAGGTTGTGAGGAGGTCTTAGAAGTGAAAGAGGGGTAGTTGATGGCTATCATTGTTTACTATAAGTCAAGTTGCTATATTTACTAATGTTTTAAAGAAGGTAATGATCATTTTATGAACCCTGAGAGAGATGTGTAGTGGAGTATCAGGTGAAGGCATGTTGTAGGTAAATTGATCTAAGAGATAGTGTTAACAATAGTTTGGGATATTTTGAAGTATTGTTCTGATTTTTGGAGTTGAAAAGAACTTTTGGATTTTTGGTTGACTGATGATATTTTTAGGTGAGCATAGGAAGTTAAGAGTGAGGCCAAGGAAGGGATAGTAAATATTATCATTTGTAGGGATAACATTTTATTTGTTGAATATAACTACTGTGTAAAGTAAACTTGGTAAGGATATATTTTTGAGTATTGCAGGTAGAAGATTTAGTTTTATTAATATGGAGAGTACTAGAGTGGTTGTGTTTAGTTGTTAGTAGTTAACGGGTTGTATTGGGTGAGGTAATAAGATCTTGTGTAGTGTTACTGATTAGTGATTAGGTTAAGGGATGAGAATAGTTAATGTGATTATTTGTATTTAATTAGAGTCTTCTGGTGATCGGTTAAGATCTTGTGGTTGTGGCTAGGTTTGTATAAGTTTAGGTATAGTGGAGGTGGGTGGTATTTGGGGGTAGGGTAGGGGAGTGGAGTGAGCCCGAGCACAGTGAGGATGAATGGAGCAGGATAGACCTTGTTCTTATCCTAGCTGGAGTAGCTAAGTAGAAAAAAAATCTGATGTTTGCAGGTATGAAGAAAAGCCCTGCTTAGTTATACATAGGAGACTTGTATATTAAATGTTTAGAAAGAAAACCATCAAGTGAGGTATGAGATAAATCTTTAAGCCTAGAGAAGTAAGGGAGGTAGGAGTCATACAGAATGGGATATGTGGGACAACTGTAACAGAAAAAAAGTACTTGCAGTCTAATACAGCTAAAGGTGAGGAAGTGACAGATGCTAGATGTGAAAGGTGCTAGAGCATATCACTGATGTGCAGCTGATACTAGGATTGGCTTTACATCAAGTTATTGCTGTGTGTTATAAAATAAATTTGATTACAACGTACATAGGTTATTGAAGGATAGTGGTTTAACGTGGTATCCTTTGGCTGGGAGAACAACATTAATGCCCATAGATTTCAGGTGTATTTATTGGAATTGCAGAGCTGCTAAAGGGAACCAGAGGACTTAGTACATAGGTTATTGAAGGGCAGAGGTTCAATGTGGTATCCTTTTGCTGGGAGAACATTAACGCCAGTAGATTTCAGATGTATTCCTTGGAATTGCAGGGCTGCTAAAGGGAACCAGAGGACCTAGTACGGCACAGAAAATTTGCTAAAAAAGCTAGATATTTATCCCTCCTATAAGCAGAGAACATCACTGGGACATTGTATTGTGTACTGAAAAGGGAAAGAAGTTAAATGGCACAGAACACCACGAGTGTAACTCTTTTTGTGTGCTGACTTGCATTTACTTTCAGTTTGACAACATGAACCATCATGTTATGTGACAGTACACTAGAGAAATACATGGGATACACAATAAAAGCATCACATTAACCTACAGGCTTCTTGTACAGACTAGGCAATGCATTACTATCTAAAATACATTTTAAAAATGAGCATTGTTTATTTAATACAAAATGAGCAAATGATAACAACAATGTAAAAAGCCAAACTGTCAAAAGGTAAAAGAACCCTTTTTAAACTGAGCTGTAAGTTGTAGTCTTAGTACTGTATAATGAACCACAATTAAAAAGCATTATATAATGGATTCCAAGATCATACAACTTACCCAACCTTCTCAACCATCCAGTTAGCTTTGCTGCACTCTGGATTCTTATGTGATAATTGACCTTTTTTAAGTACTTCACTTAGCATTTGCCAATAAAGTGTGCAGTTTATACAATCTCACCCTGTTAGTATAGTTGTCACTAAAATTCAGCGTGCCCTTATTTTTAGTTGCCCATTAACCATAAAACTTAATCTGTCCTCAGGCATGCTTCATATAACTTGGTTTACTGACAACACCAAACTCTACCAGTAGTTATATGTTATTTACCCCTTATTCCTTCTTATTGTTAAATATAGATAGATAGATAGATAGATAGATAGATAGATAGATAGATAGATAGATAGATATTTTTTGTTTGTTTGTTTGCAGGAACAGCCTCCCTGCACTCTCCATCCCCTTCCTTTATTATTCTCGCTCTGAGGGCAGTACAACTTGAAGAAGGAATAATGACTGCCAGGCAGTGGAAGTAATGTCTTGTTCAGCTGCAGGAAGAGAAAATAGATTAATCAAATTTATACATATAATGTAGAGGATTATGAGCAGATTGCCATCATAAGAGACTTATTATGTGTTTAAGACATGGGTGCAAAGAATTTGCTCTCGAGATGAATCTTCCAATCCATGTCAAGAACGCATAACAAAGTGTTATGATCAGTGACCTAAACATAAACCTTTATAATGCATGGAGCTTTATCTGTTCTATGTACTACTAGTTACAAAAGGCTTTCAAAATGATAAAGCTCTTAGTGAGTGCTGTCAGAAAGACAGTGTAAGATATTCTTTTGCATTACAAAAAGTCAGGGACACATTACCATCACAGACAGCAAGCAGAAACAAGTCTGTTTTTTCATTTTGCTTCTATCATTTGCTGGTCAGTACTGGCAGTTTTAACTGTCTAGTTATATAACCAGACTTAACAACTGATGCAGGTGTGTAACAATTGTTAAATTGAGCCTCACACCATAGAAGCACTTAACCGAGTCATCTTTTTCTGGATATTGGAGGATAATCACTGCTCTCCATGCACTATATATTTGTTATAGTATATTTACTATTTTTCTGGTTCAGTCTGAAGTTCATTACAGTATAACAGTAGTCAGTATTTATTCTAAAACTATTTCTGAATGAAAGTTTCTACATATCAATTGTTCTTACAAGTGGTAAACAATATATTAATAATAATATATTAATAATAATATACTAATTCTGACCTTGATATTGCTCTCAGTGTTTGTTTTCCTCAAAAGTAAGAAAGAGGGAGAATGCAGATGATTTCTGGGTAAAGTAGACAGTGTTAAATCTTTCACTGAAGCAGTTCAGATCCAGTTCTTTTAGTAAATGTATTCCATGGAAACATAATATGCATTAGACACCACTTTGAGGCGAGATCTATTAGGAAAATAGATATCAAAAGAGACTCACAAGTTTGGGAGATCATATTTCCAACTACCACGATGCTTCCAGTAGTTGAAATGCCTCCTAAAGGTAATAGCATTAAATCGCCAAATTTTATGGGAACATATCATGAAGTCATTGGGTCCACTATGAACAATCATATTTTGTTTAATTGTCATACGATTATTTAACCCCGAAAACATCTAAAACATTGGAAAGTCACTAGTCAAAACAGCAACACTGTCAAGGTCACAAAACACAAAAAAGAAAATGTTTGCAGTCTTGCATGCCTCCCTTAACCCTCCAAATGAATGTGAGGGCAAACCTCAACACCCCTGAACTTGACACACACACACACACAAAACACACACACACACACACACACACACACACACACACACACACACACACACACACACACACACAAATCTGTCTTCCTCCATATATGTATATATATAGTATATATAGTATATATATATATATATATATATATATATATATATATATATATATATATATGGATTCACTTCAGAAGCTCGAAATACTGAAATCTCGAATTTCAGTATCTCAAGCCCAAGAAGTGGACTCCACAAAACAACGAAAACTAAAAACCACGAAATTTAAAACCTCGAGTGCCAGAAGTTTTGAATTTTGCGGTTTTACTACATACACACACACACACACACACACACACACACACACACACACCATCCACCACACAAACACACAATCACTCTACTACATGAAAGCAAGCCCCCCCTGCACCCCCCCATGTGGGGGGGCCCCACACCCCCCCACTTAAATATTCTCACTCTGAGGTTGCACTACATACAAACACAGACAAAACCACCACACAAGCTACTTTCTCTTTGCACACACACATCACAGCAACAAAACTTACTGACACACACCACAGCCCCTACCCAAACCCCTTAACACATACACTTACCTGAATACATGACCGTAGCGGAACTTTAGAAGTGTGAAATTCAAAACCTCCTGTATTCGAGGTTTTGAATTTCGCGCTTCTAAACTTTCGCTATTATGTGGATTAGGCTTCTTGGGCTCGAAATACTGACATTCGAGATTTCAGTATTTTGAGCTTCTGAACGTAACCCATATATATATATATATATATATATATATATATATATATATATATATTTGGTGTACTTTCATAAAATTGAAGTGTATTCGGTTGAATCCACTTTGCACAAAGTCCGGAGGTCGAATATGTCGAAATACAAACCTCTATCACAACCCATGTTAATGCTTGTTCCTAGGTCCAATTTGGGATGTAGTTCGACAATATTGGAAAATGACATTGTGACTTTTCGCAGACGTGAGTTGATGATACGATCATTCGACCGAGTCTGCTTCAATATTTTGATAGTAAACCTATATATATATATATATATATATATATATATATATATATATATGTATACAGATAGAGAGAGAGAGAAAGATCAACTATGCAGTTGCATAAACTTGGAGAAGAGGGGGAAGTGAAAAAAGTGAGACACCTCTTCTCGCTGTTTTCCAAGTCTAGCCATCATGACAAGGCGCCAGTAATCTGAGTTCAACATTCTAAATGTTGATAATCTATCCAGCAACTATGAAATCCAAGGATTTTGTGCTTCTTTAAACGAAATGAGAGAGTCTTCAAAATTTTATCTATTTATTTATTTGTTTGTTTATTTATTTGTCTTTGTTTACTGGGAAAGTCCAACTGGGAAATATCCATGTTCAGCAGAGGCCCGGGCAGAAAAGCTCCATTTGCTTACATTGCATTATACTAAGTACCAGTCAAACACAGAGTAGTTACATTTATATTTATATTTATACACAAACAGTAGTTACAGTTATACATATACATTCTAAGATTTTAGAGAGGTGGAAGTTAATAAAGAGAAAGCACATGTGCAACTTAGTGGATTGTACAGGTAGCAGTTATGTATAAAAATTGATTTGTCAAACAAATTATATATTTTTTTAGGTTTTCAGTCTGTTCAAATGATAACTTAGTTTTATGTCATCTGACGTGTTTGTGCGGTCATAATCTGAACTGCTGCTGCGGATGAGTTATCTTTAATTTATGTTCACAGTCCGAGGGCAATGGTGCAGGATAGGCTTTCATTGTAGATGATCTTTTGCTCTTTCTGCATTGTTAAGGACTGAAGAATTAGTATATTTAAATAAGGGGGTATAAAGGTACAAGGGAACTTGCCTCTTCTTGTATTAGATATATTTTAGTTTTTCATATGATTTAATTTTACACTGAAAAATTCAGCATTGATCATTTGATTGTGTTTCCTTAGGTTTCAGTTTTAAGATGTTCGAACTCCAGACATGACTCCAAAGTGTACAACATCATGTGTGATAAATAGTGACAGGTGGCAGTTTATAAAAGCTTCCACAGCAGGCTCAAACTTCTGAGGCATTAACTGCAGTGAAGAGCATCATGTTGCCAAAAGTTAAGAATTTTAAGTTAAAAATTATTGATTCCATGAGCCAGTTTTCAAACATTTATGTAGGATATGTGATGAAGCATTGCATTCATCAACACATTTGTCTAAGGATCTTGCTTTTATTAACTTTAAATGGGTGCTTTATGTAAAGATTTTAATGTGCCAAAAATCTTGTTGATATTATATCATAAAATTATTTATTTTGGATGAAAGCTTTGGTCATTGGGAACCTGCCTAACTTCAGTGACTAAACAATAAACAGTTGACTGAATAAAAGTTAACTTTCATTAAAAAGCTTAAAAGTTTCTGGCACCTCAGCTTAACAGACTCCAAGAAAACAAATGGAACCAACTCAATTTACATAATTACATAATAATTTTATTACAATGCAATTAGCAATTTTAATTATTTAAAGTGACAATTACATTTCATCCTTTATAAGAACATCTGCCAGTTTATATCCACATTTATTCCCCACTTATAATAGGTTTAATAGTTCAATATCATATAACTTTCCTTATATAATAATCCCTACTGAAGAAATGAAATGTATAATTTTGTTGAAATATCCACCTTATCTGAGGGAAGAATTAAAGCAATGGTCATTATATGCTGATGTTGTCCATACTAAGCAAGGCTCATTCAGTGTCTCACCTCTTTATAATTCTGTTGTAAAACAGTGCTGGACTTATAGGGGTTTGCATTGTCAATTTCAAACACTGACTATTCACACATCATTAGCTTTGCCCTTTTTGAAGCCACCTTGGTGTAAAGTAAGGCTCATGGTACCTTCCCAGCTGCTGAAGTTGATACAGTGTAATGTTTGCATTAATTCCAGAGCATAAGTGTCATGCTTGTATAGTCATGTCACTTATTTATTGAACTGTGGTGGTGCTGCGGTAGCGTTGTCCCCTCACAATAAGACGTCCTGTTCGATTCTCAGCTAGAGCGTCTACTGTGTGGAGACATGCGTGAATGGGTGTACCTTCGTTGAAGGTTGTGCTTCAGGGCTGGCAACTCGGCATGTAAAAATCTACTGCCAGTCATTAGCAGACCGGAATTCCGCTGTGGCGACCCATAACCGGGAAAAGCAGAAAGACACAACAACAACAACTGGTGTTAATCGAGTTCCCAGATGAACAATTTCTTCTTCGGCATTTACACTTTTGTAAATAGGAGTGCTACATCTGGATGTCAAGCACTCTTAAATGTTTAGCTGTTTAACAATATTTCAGATTTTGCATGTTTAAAAATTAGCACAGTTTTCTGGAATAAAAAAAAAAATATATTTATTTATTTTAATATTTGTTTACTGGGAAAGTCTGACTGGGACAGAGCCCATTTTCAGCAGAGGCCGGGGGAGAAATGCTCCAGAAGCATGTCTTACAATGGGGGAGGCAACTGATGTGAACACAGGGAGGAGATGCAGACTCCACACAGAAGGCACCCCCGCTGAGAATTGAACCAGAGAACCTCTTGCTGTGAGGTGACAATGTTAACCACTACATCACTGTGCCACCCAAAAAATGTGACAAGCCTTTTCTAAACAGTCTCTTATGGCCCAATGCAAGAAAGCATATTATATGGGCAGTGAAATTAGAGTGGGGTCATTGGTCATACTATTCTTGTTAAAACTTTAAAGTTGATTGTGAGTTTGAATAGGTGGATTAAATGTTACATAAACTGTGTAAAGTGGATATACCAGTCTAGTACTCCTATCATAAAAAAAAATGTGTGTCTCAAATTCAGCAATGTTCTTAAGATGCTAACGTTTACCTGTGACAAAGACAAAGGGTACCTCCTACGTACCCAATGAGTGTAAGTAATGACCAGTTACAGCACATTGTTGTACTCCAGTCAGATATACCACATGAAGTCCTGCATTTCTCAACACCTCACAATGGGAGACTATTTTCAGTAATCTTCTGGTTATAGTCATAGTTACATTACTTAACTACCAGGATTTGACCTGATCTAACCTACTCTTTTCTCTTTCACCAAGTAACCTGCAATGTTTTGTTATTTTTGTCAACGAAAGTTGCAGTAATGAAACTGGCATAGAGGGATTCTACTACCGGAAGTCAGAGCTATGAAATAAAAGGCAGAGTATGGTGAAGTTAAACATGTTAGACAACAGTACTGTGGGATCAGCTCAAAGGAATCATAAGCTAAAGTCCAGCAAACTATAAGCATGTATGGTAATGTGACTGCCGCAAACAGCCCAGCAATGCATTTCATACTCTGCCACTTCTAAGAGATTCTGCATAACGTTACAAGTTGCTCTTTTCTATGCATGCATTATTTGCCTGCAAATATGCTAATTATAGTAACTGGCGACCTTGAATGTGCACAGCTTCAGTCCACGTGCCCATATCAACACCTTCAGTGAGAAAATAACTCTTCTTAATCTGATTAAGTTAACCTTCTCCATCCTCAGAGAGAAAAAAAGTAAGGCTGCATTACTCTAACATATTGGGGTACAACTCTATCATGTCATAACCTTGGAGTATTTAAACTGCCCCCTCCCCCTTATACATGTACAAATCACATACATTGATAAACTTTAAGGAGTAAGAAGTTCCTTGTTGCAAAGATGCATGAAGTAAATATTGCCTAATTCATTTACTCTGGAGTTCTAAATTTACACCCAAGAAAGTAAAATGAGTAAATTCTGGAAATTAACTTGCTGCATCTCCTGTAATATATTTCATCCTGCAGTCAGTGTATGTTATTTGTGCAGCAAAAGGCTTTTTGTCTCAGCCTCTGTTTTTTTTTATTTCATGCAGCAAGCATCATCCTAATTTACTGACATTATTCCCAATATGTCTAGGGACATATATTATTCCCAATTTATCTCTAGGGACCTACACCTTGTCACCACAATAACAGAACATGCTGGAGGGATAGATTCATGTCCCAGAGATTTCCCATACTCTGGAACAAACTACCTATATATATCAAACAAAGCTCCTCATTAGCACTCTTCAAGAAAAGTCTTGATGATTGGATGGGAGATAGGAAATTCACCCCGGGGATCACTTCTGTGGCTCTGCTTGACAGGGACACAGGAAAATAATTTTCTTGGGTGGCAAAAGCCAGGGTACTGTTTGGCTAGGCTTATATAGGACCTAGGGCCAATAGCCTAGTACCTACCTATGAACTATGTAATCAGATCTTCAGAAACATTTGCGTCACTGAGCTCATTGTGACTGTAATAGTGCATTTTACATATTTATTAATGCTATAGCATGTGTAGAGCTTTTGTTCTACACTTTTAACACACTCTTGATTTTAGATGACATTGAGCGTATATGTACTACTGTGAAAGGAAATGGTTAATTCACTTCCTGGACTTGTACTCACAAAACAGTACTAACGGCATTCTGAAACTGAACAAAGTAAGCTCTGCAAATGGAAAATTGGTATTTCATGCTGCTAATATGTTCATTATTTTGTTTCGTTTTCCTTTCTGATTAATTTGACACTTGCTACAGCAAGGTACCACACATGTTATCAAATTATTTAATTTAAGATTAAATAACTGATGCAGAAATGCTAAGTAAATGAAGATGTGATGAACATTGTGTATTCTACTACTAATAATTAACATGTATCCATTAATATCTCTACAACATTAAGTATAAATGTGAAATTAAATGTGTAGCAGCAGATATACAAAACAATGAAAATTTGATACAGACTATATTTATACATTTATACAAGTACTTCAGTATTCTCAAGCACAACAATAGCAACATTCAAGGTCACGAAGGTCACCGGTTACTATAATTAGCATATTTGCAGGCAAAATAATGCATGCATAGAAAAGGGCAACTTGTAACGTTATGCAGAATCTCTTGGAAGTGTAAAAGTACTACTGATGAAATCTGGGCTCATCCTCCTATGGTACTTTTTCTTAAAGTACTAGTCAGGGAGTACTGTTAAAGAAACTCTGTTTTTATGTGGAACTGCTATTGTCTTAGTCTACAAGTTCACATACAGAAACTCACTGGCACATACACGTACATTATCGAACTGCAGCCAGCTCTCAGACTTCTACATCTCAGAGAATATAATAAAGTCAGAGAGTCATCAGTAAAGGATTTACACATTAGAACTTGCCACACAATGCAACATCTTTTGGAAAGCATTTGTTGACTGGACATAGTTCTGTAAATAGACAGTAATGCTACTACTGTTTTAAGAACGTTATGTTCTGGGTCTTTTTTCCAGTGTTGCTCATAGCTCATGTAAATGCATGAATGTGTGTGTGTGTGTGTGTGTGTGTGTGTGTGTGTGTGTGTGTGTGTGTGTGTGTGTGTGTGAGAGTGTGTGTGTGTGTGTGTGTGTGTGTGTGTGTGTGTGTGTGTGCATGTGTGATAGTAGGTGTGTGTGTGTGCGTGTGTGCGTGTGTGCGTGTGTGTGTGTGTGTGTGTGTGTGTGTGTGTGTGTGTGTGTGTGTGTGTGTGTATATATGTGTGTGCTCACACATGTATATGTAAGGCTATGGAAAGGATCATTATGGAATTAAATGTATAAGGATATAGATAACACACAGACTCTTGACCTCACCCAGTTCAGATTTGCTTAACCTAGTCAACTTCTTTGGAAAAGTTACTGAAGCAATGGATGAAGGCAAAACAGTGCACACCTCATATCTAGACTTTGCAAATGTGTTCAATACCATCCCACACTCAGGTATCATAGATAAACTCTCCCAACTATGTCAATCCTTTTTTTTTAATTACTCTAAGTCTTTTGGGTTTCTAATACATGACAGAAATTATCCCCATTCCTAAGTCAAGGTATGATTAAAGTTCATGAAATTAGTTGATGTTAGCCAGAAGTACTCTTCACAGCACCTACATTGTGCCCAGTATTGACTCCTTCTGCAGTTCATACAGTGTTTTATGTATCAGTAACATATCTAAGTATGATTGTAAATTCTTTTTTATAAGACCTGTTGCTTCTACTACTATTGAAACTGTCTGGGTATCCTTCTTCCACATTAATCTCATTTCTGCCTGCAATCCTGGTATTTTATCATTTTGTGTCTCTCTGTACATAAGACACTGTAGTCACTAGGTGCAGCAATTTCAATAAACAATGCTACTTTTGTCTTCTTTTCATGGACTACTATGTCTGGTTTTCTCACATTTATTTTTGAACTGTTGGTATTGGGTGATCCCATGTGCTATAAAACCTCATCATTTTCTATAATGCTTTGTGGCTCATGTTTCCAATGTTTTTCAGCTACTTCAATATTATAATGTTTGCACAATCCTCAATGCAACAGTCTTGCTACATTATTATGTCTTTCAGTATACAGATCTTTTGCCATTAATATATCACAACCAGGAACAAGATGTGCAATTCTGTTTTTCAAAACCTGCATTTGTCTGTTTCTCCCACGTGTTAATTGACTTTGTAAGGGGTGGCCACGGTGGTGCAAGCGGTTAGCGTTGCTGCTTCACAGCAAGAGGTTCTCCAGTTTGATCCTTGGCTGGGGTGTCTTCTGTGTGGAGTCTGCATGTCATCCCTGTGGTTGGGTGATTTTCCTCCAGGTTCTCCGGTTTCCTCCCACATCCCAAAGACATGCTGTAGGTGGATTGGACACAGTAAATTGGCCTTAGGCATGAGTGTGTGTGTGCCTTCTGTGGAAGGTTGGGTGCCGGGCTGGCAACTTGACACCGTAAAACTCCACTGCCAATCATGAGCAGACAGTGATCCGCTGTGGCGACCCCTAACTGGGAAAAGCCGAAAGAAGAAGAAGTTAATTGACTTTGTAAACCAATGCATACGTAGTCCACTATCTAGGGCCATTCAATTGATTTTTGTAAACCAACGTGTATCTAGTCCACTATCTTGGGTCATGTCAATCCCTATGTAACTCACTGGATGGCAAACTGGCTCACAAATAGAACCCAAGAAGTTTGGGTAGGCAGCTATACCTCTTCCAAAAGACCTGTCACTAGAATTGTACTTCAGGGTACAGTCCTTGGGCCACACCTCTTTGGCATTTACTTTTCAGAGGTCAAAGCTAATGTTAAGGGTTTATGGCATCATAAACTCTGAGAAGACACTATGATCCTCCAAGAGGGCCTGTCCCAAACAAATAGCTGGTGGTAGAACCATGAGCAACCAGTAAATTTCAAGAAGTATATAATCATATCCTTCAGCAAGCCAGATCGATGCATGTCTACATAATGCAACACGTGCTTATCCTGCCAATGCACAGCAAAAGAGCAAGGCAGTCCTACTGTAATTTAGCTTAACCGAGAACTTTTTGAAACAACTGTACAACAGCAGCATGTAGGTGAAGTGGGTGTTTACCCATACTGTCATTTACTCATTAGCATACCACCTGCAGGTAAAAACAATAGGTACTCGTAAGTAAAATAGTACCTGTGCAAGCACAGTTTGTCTTTCATCTAACATTCTGGTTAGACGAGCAGTAAGTAAGGCAACAAGAATCACAACATCAAACACAGTGAACACTCTTACAGCACTTCAGTTTTCTTGACCTGTGCAAGAGAATCAGCAAGGTAAAGGTAAATCATCATAAACATACACTTCTGAGAGTCAGAGAACATTTATGCAAACGCAGTTAGAAGCACATCGACTTAAAATGACTACACTCTTTATGAAATAAAGCATAAATTCTCTTGTACTCTTCCTAGCAGACTTAACAATTATCCCAATTTCAATGGTTAAGAATTTTATTTATTTATGTAACATTTGTTTATGTTACAGGAATGCAGGAAAATCACTAATAAATATTAGCTAGCAGTTTACTGTCATGCATCTACCATTTAAAGAGAATTGTACTAACAGATTGTCCAAAGAACAGTGGTCATTTTGATATCTACTAAAAAATAATGATAACTACATTGCGTCTAAAAAAATGATTTTTTTACAGAGCACTTAATGCATTAGATCAGAGACCATGAGCTGTTGCGTTGTTCAAAGATTATCTACTAAACACAACGACTGAAGTGCCACAAATACAGTTTGTATTATGAAGGGTTACAACATTCTCCAATGGTGAGGTAGCGTTTTAAACTTCTGTGAATGGGTCCCACTTTTGTCATGACCACAGAATTGCAATATCTAATAGGGATACGTAACAGACGACACTAATAGCAGTGAGAAAGGAAAGTCAAAAGACTCAAAACAAGCATTTCTTAAAATGTGTGCATTACTGCACAGTCTTCTAACCCCCCCCCCCGTTTTAGTTTTGCTTCGGCATTGCTCTTACCTTTCCCTTGCTGTTTTTGTTACTCACAGTTCCTGTGCACGCGACAACAGAACCAGAATATAGATAATGGGAATACGTTGGCACTTTCACACAGACTTCCCGCTCGTGGGAAGTAAGCGCTATGTCTGTGAAAGTGCCAAAGGTGGGATTTTTTTGATATTAACGAACTTTTACAAACTTTCCACCATTACTATTTTTTTCCTGCGTACCCCTAACCGTCCAAGCACGTACCCTTTGGGGTACGCATACCCCGGGTTGGGAAACCCTGATATAGACGGTTACCATGAAAATATTTATAGTCTCAAAAGATTACATTCCCATTGTGTTGCAAAACAAACAAAACTACTTTTTCCTCTCTCTCTCTCTCTTTATATATATATATATATATATATATATATATATATATATATATATATATATGTGGTACTTACGTATTATCGCAATCACATGTTCGTGGTTGTGAAATTCGCATACTTCAACTGTACCGAGGTCATGAAACACAGAAAGGGGTTATACAAAGTCCTTACTGGTGCCGAGAAAGTTTGACTTAGCTTCAGGAAGACAAACAGTTTAAAAAATTGTCTTCCTGATTTGTGTGCATTACAGACGCATGCTTGATTTCTCATTGCTGCTATCGTTTTGAGAAATGTAACGTGCAAGTACGGATTTCTCCACATTGTAAAAAGGGTGTAACAGCCAGTTTTAAATTCTGTGTCATTTTTAACATATATGTAGTTGGGCACACTGATACCTCTCAAGTGTCCAGATGTATGAATCATGTTTTTAAAGTGTTCCTTGCCAAAACTGATATCTGAATCATCATCGAGTTTTAATGTCAGTAAATAACGGGGTTGTGGTCAGCCTTGTTTGATTTAGGCAGTGAACGTGAAAGAAAACAAAAAAGGGAAGATTTGTGCCAGCTTTGGAAGCTGCTTGCGAGAACTGGTAATGGCAGTAGTGCAACTTCGTATAGGATTACATTGTGTAAGTATCGATAGAAACGACCTGTGTATGTATGCAGCTTACTGTGTTCCTGAAACTTAATCAGTGTAAACTGGCAGCAGTAGAAAAGACTTTGAAGATAACATCTGAGTCTTACATGCAGTCGTTACAGTTGAGGTATGCGAATTTCGTGACCTCGAACATCTGGTTGCGATAATACGTAAGTACCATAGATATATATATATATATATATATATATATATATATATATATATATATATATATATATATATATATATATATATAAAGAGAGGGGGAATGAGGGAGAAATTAATATATAAACATAGATATAGATATAAGTAGATAAACACACACACATATTTATCAACTCTGAGGTCACAAAAACTCAGAGTAAGGGGGAAATGTAGAAAATAAAAAAATGACATGTTCCTTCTGTGTTGTGGTACAGCACAGCATCTGTAGCTCAGATATGCAGCATTCTAAAGCATCAACCACAGGAACCTGCGGTAACATTCTGAAAATTACTCAATCAGTGAATAAAAAACTGGGATGTAATGGGATCCTATCTCGCCTCATTTATAACAGATGGGTTCGGAGCCGATCCGTCGGCTCTGACTCGGCCACTATACTAGAACGAAGTCTCTCATTGGCTGGGCTACCCCTTATCCCACAATGCACCACGCCAGCTTTCCCAGATCTCGTTTGCCGCTTTTCAAGACGGACGTGGTCTCAACTTGGCTGGAGCTAAGTGATTTTCTTGACCTTTTGGTCTTTTTTACATAGGGTTTCTGTCAGGAATCTTATTAAACAGCTGTTTTAACAGCTTTGTGAGTGTTTGTGTTCAGTTTGGAGAAAATTTAATTTTATTGTTTTTCACGCTTCTTGTAGACTACACAAGGCCCTTTTAAGTTTTAAGGTTTTTTTTCCCTTATTGGATATTCATCTATTCCTGTTGTGGTGTGACAGAGTTAGTTTTGGGCTAAGTCTGTTTAAGTTAGAGGGCTTTTGCCCACGTAGTGTCCATTGCTGTTTATTTTTCTGTTGCTAAGCCTGTTTAAGTCAGAGGGTTTTAGCCCATACTTTAGTTACTGCCCTTTATGCTATTACTAGTTAATTGTGACTTTCTTTTCAAAATGTCTAAGGAGCAAAAGTCAGGTTTTAAGAAATGTACAAAATGTAATTATAAGATGTCTATTACAGACAGCCATGCTATCTGTGTGTACTGCCTAGGCCCTAAACATTTACAGGATTCTTGTAGTGTATGTCACGCTTTCTCCTCCAGGGTTCTCCAGGAGAGGAAAAATAAATTGATACTCAGGGGTCTGGTTAAGCCTTCTTTTGAAGAAGCTTTGGCTTCTTCTCCAGCTTCCAAAAAGAAGAGATTGTTGGCTCCGACCAGTCCATCGGGACCGACGTCTAAAAAGCATAGATTGTCGGCTCCGACCAGTCCGTCGGATCCGACAACTAAGAAACAAGGCTCAACTTCTTCTTCCTCGGCCCCAATGGCTTCGGAGCCGATGGTTGAAGAGTCTGCCTCGGTGCTTCTCTCCTCGGCTCCATTGGTTTCGGAGCCGCAGGTTAGTGCATCGAGAGGCCAATCACCTGCCTCGGCTCCATTGATCTCGGAGCCGATGGAGGTTTTCGGCTCAGACTCTTCCCCCTCGGCTCCAAGGCTGCCTTCAGCGCCAACACTGCTGCAGTCGGGTCCAGCCTCTGCTCCGACAGTGTTGGATCCCTTTTGGAGCCGATCCCCTGCCTTATCGGAGCCTAGGCAGATGTCTTCTCGGCCCCAATCTGTTTCCTCCAAATCCTCTAGGCTATCTGATTCGGATTTGGATAGGGTTATCCAGAGGCTGTTCCAGTCCCCAGTTTTTACCAAAATGATCTCGGCTCCAGCCCACGCGGCTTCGGAGCCCACTCCACATCCCATACATTTGATTCCTCCTCCAACCCCCTTGGAGCCGTTGGAGTTGGTGCATGTGGATCGGAGTGGAATCGTCCAGTCGGAGCTGGGACCCCCTCGGAGTTCCTCTGCTCCGACTTTCATTCCTACCCTGTCCTCGTTGTCAGGGTTTGGTACCGGGTCTTCCTCGGCGGGGGCCAAGGGCAACACTGTAGAGCTCGCCTCTTCGATGCCCAGTCTTCCCCTCGGAGCATCTGCCGCAGGCATTCCGGGTACCTCTGTGGTCTCTCAGCAAGTGCCCTCTGCAGACTCTGGAGGTCCTGCTTTGAGGCCATGAGGAGTGCGCTGGCCATGACTTTGCCGGTTCAGCAGGTTTCTACCCCACCATCCCAAGTTCTGGGTACTGGTGCCTCCGGAGACATTCTTTCCTGCGACAGTGGGGCCCTGGGGCCTGAGGATACCCCCTTGGGGGGTTCCCTTCTTCCGGGGGGTTCTTCCGAATCTGCTTCGGATGAACCCTCAAGGAAGAAACTGTGCAAGAGGAAGCACGTCGATTCCCAGGATGAATCCGTCACTTCAGATACTGACCTCGAGGATGCGGAAGGGTCCCCTAAATCGTCCTTGGATGACGTCTCTTTCTTGGATATCCTTGAGATCTTGAGACAGAGAGGCGGTTTTCCTCAAGGCCTTTGGGGCCCAGCCCTCCTCCTCCTGGGTGTCTCCACCCTTCAACGAATTATTGGACTTAATCTCTCGAAGGGTGTGGGAGCATCCTGACACAGCGGAACCGGTGCCCACCAGGCCCAATAAGTTTCTTTCAGCTCCTCCCCAGAAAGAATTCCTCTCTAAAGGTGTTGCAGTTGATGCTATGGTGGTGGCATCTGCCACTCAGCAGGACGTGGCAGAGGCTTCAACGTCTATTCATCCTCCTAATAAGGATTCTAGGAGCATGGATAGGTACGGGAAGCATACCCTTTCTTCAGCAACCTTTACCATGCGGTCCCTGAACTATCTTTGTCATTTTACAAGGCTCCAAAGGGACCTCCTCAAGGAGTTAGGAGAGTCCCTTGCGGGTAACCTTCCTGAGGCGTTAGCTCAGACTGTAGGTGCCCAGATGACTACCCTGAACTCTATTGTCAACTCGTCCATGAGGCTCATCTCCTATGCAGCCGAAGGGGTGAGTAGAGCAGTGGGCACAGGAGTGGCTCTTAGGAGACAGGCCTGGTTACGCTTGTGTACATTCGCGGAGGCCTTTAAGTCTTTCTTCGCCAACACCCCCTTTGATGGGTCTTCTTTGTTTGGACCCAAGGTGAAGGACACTCTTACTAGGTGCGAGCAGGAGGGCAAGACCTTGACTGCCGTTGGGGCCCGTTTTTCCGCTCCCTCTAGACCTTATCCCAAGGCTCAGAGAGGAGGGAAAATGTGGTTCAGAAAATCCCAAAAGTTCTTCTCTACTCCACCGAGTGATCCCCCCTCCAGATGCAGGGGGGGGGGCTCAGGAAAACGCCGTCCTAGAGGTGGCAGAGGCCCCCGTAACTCTGGAGACCGTGAATCCTTTCGTGGTTCCTCCTATCCTCAACGTCCCCAGGATGTGGCCCGGCTGTGCTTCTCCGGAGCCAGTCGGGGGTCGTTTTGCGAAACACCCACAGGCTTGGGAATCAATAACCAAGGATCAGTGGGTGCTTCGCATTGTAACCGGAGGTTACCTCATTCCCTTTTTCAAGCCTCCTCCTCCTACAAGGAGAATCCCGGACGTGCCACCCAGTCAACGGGATCTGGCAACCGTAGAATTTTCAAAGCTGCTAAAAAAAGGGGTCATCCAGCCCATCCCCGCCGACCAGATCGGATCAGGAACTTACTCAAGGTTATTTTTGGTGCCAAAAAAAAGACAGGGGACGTAAGGCCCATTTTGGACCTCAGCCTTTTGAATCGTTTTGTGAAGAAGTCCAAGTTCCGGATGGTCACCCTTCAGTCCATTCTCCCGTTATTGGAGAAGGATGTCTGGATGTGCTCCATAGACCTCAAGGACGCTTACTATCACATATTGATATGTCAGGAGTCCAGGAGTCATTTGCGCTTCCGCCTAGGAACCAGTCATTTCCAGTTTCGTGCACTGCCCTTTGGTCTCACCACAGCCCCCAGGGTGTTTACCAAATGTCTGGCAGTAGTGACAGCTCACTTGAGAAGTCTCGGATTCCAAGTGTTTCCTTATCTCGATGACTGGCTCCTCACTGCCACTTCCAAGCATCTACTGATTCGAGCGTTGAGGGCCAGAGTAACTTTGGGTCTCTCGCTAGGAATCTCTTTCAATTGGGAAAAATCTGTGCTGTGGCCATCTCAGCATATCACCTTTATAGGCGCAGAGTTAGACATAAAAAGTATGCGGGCATTTTTGCCATCAGAGAGAATTCAGGTTCTACAATCTCAGGTCCAAAATTTGTTACCCAAATCTCGAGTTCCTGCCAGACAGATTCTTCAGTTATTGGGTACAATGGCTGCAACCATCCTCCTAGTACCGTTAGCCAGACTGCACATGCGAGTGCTGCAATGGCTGTTATCGGCTCAGTGGTCATACCAAGAACTTCCCTTGGATCACCTAATTCTGATTACGGAGAGTTTCCGTCGAGATCTCTGTTGGTGGCTATGTCGGTCCAACCTGGACCAGGGGCGTCCTTTCGCTCTTCAGCCTCCTGTTGACACAGTGACCATGGACGCCTCCCAGATAGGGTGGGGGGGTCATTATCTGGACAGGACTGTCCAAGGCACTTGGCAGGATTGTGAAGCGCACCTTCACATCAATGTCCTGGAAATGAGAGCAGTGCTTCTGGTTTTATAAGCACTTCATCATGCTCTCCCCCAGGGTACTATTGCGATTCTATCCGACAACATGTCGGTAGTTTGGCACATAAACAAGAAGGGCGGAACCAGGTCCTACCCCCTTTGCAGGGAGGCCATGAGAGTATGGCACTGGGCCATAGCCTCTCGACGTTTCTTAGTAGCCACGCACATTCCGGGGAAAGCCAATGTGATTGCAGACAGGCTCAGCAGGACTCTCCTGTTGCCCCACGAGTGGTCCCTCAACAACAGAGTGGCTGCGTTGATCTTCGCCAAATGGGGTCTCCCTTGTTGCGACTTGTTCGCCAGCCCCAACAATGCAAAGTGCAGAGAGTTCTTCACTCTGACGTCCTCTCAGGGACAGTCTCCAAGGGACGCTTTAGCCCACACTTGGCCCCTGGGTCTACTTTATGCCTTCCCTCCGATTCCCCTTCTCCCGAGGGTGATTCAGAAGGCTCTTCATGTCGGGTGCGACATGATTTTGGTCGCCCCACATTGACCCCGTCAGGTTTGGTTCCCGTTTCTTCAGAAGCATGCGGCACAGGGCCCTTGGATCCTGGACCCAGTACCGGATCTGTTATCCAATCCATTGGGACTCCTGCATCCGTCCCTCTGGTCGCTGCGACTGGCTGCTTGGTTACTCCACTTCCATCCTTAGTTAGAGATCTCTCTCTTTCTTCGGAAGTAATGCATATCTTGTCTTCTTCCCATAAGCCGTCTACCGTTAAGCTGTATTCCAGCAAATGGAAAAGGTTTTGTTGTTGGGCACAACAGCGAGGTGTTGATCCTCTTACAGCCTCAGTTCCGCAGATCTTGGAATTTCTGGCTTCCTTATTTCATTCTGGCTCTTCAGTCTCCACACTTAAAGTTCAACTGGCGGCTATATCTAATTTTCATGTTGCTGTAGATCCCTCTTTAATGGCTAACAGACTTTGCAAGTCCTTTCTTAGGGGAGCCTGGCTCCTCAGGCCTCCTGTGGCTCATCCCGTGCCCCCTTGGGACTTAAGTTTGGTTCTGGCCTCCTTAACTGCCCATCCCTTTGAGCCGGTAGCCACTTGTAATATCAAATTCCTGTCGTGGAAAACGGCTTTTTTAGTAGCTATTACTTCTGCTAAGCGTGTTTCAGAGCTTCAGGCTCTCTGTTCTTCCCCTCCGTATTTGATCTTTCACAAAGACAGAGTTTACCTTAGATTGAATCCATCCTTTTTGCCTAAGGTAGCATCCCCTTTATGCATTCAGCAATCTCTGGAGCTTCCAGTTTTCTTTCCTAATTTTTCCAGTAGAGCAGAATATACCTTTCACCAGTTGGATGTTCACAGGCAACTGCATTTTTACTTGGCTAGGACCACTCAGACTAGAAAATCTGACTAACTGTTTGTGTCCTTTGCGGAGAATAGGTTGGGTCTTCCAGTTGCCAAAGCCACCATTGCTAAATGGATTAAGGATTGCATCTCTTTCATTTATTCCCAGTCAGGCAGAGAGTTGCCTTTCCCAATCAAAGCTCATTCTACCAGAGCTATGGCCACCTCTGTAGCTTTTCATTCCAAAGTTTCAATAGATGATATTTGTGCGGCTGCTACTTGGTCTTCTCCGCACACCTTCATTTCTCATTACAAGCTTGATGTGGCTTCCCGAGGCAGAGCTTCATTTGGTTCCGCAGTTCTCAGGAGTGTGTTCCAATGAGCCACCCGGGGTTTTTAGGTGCTAGGGACGCTGTCCCATCTGTTATGAATGAGGCGAGATAGAATCCCATTACATCTTTTAGTTATGTACTTACCATAACTTTGCATGTATGGGATCCATCTCGCCTACATTCATACATACCCACCCTCCTTCCCCCTACCTTTTGGATTTGGAGGAAATTTAGATCTTGCTAACCTCTCCTATGGAAGGTCTCTAGTTGGTTACAGTTATTGGTATATGTGTTTTCTGTATCTGTATGAATGTATAAAGCGAACAAACAAGATCTGGGGAAGCTGGCGTGGTGCATTGTGGGATAAGGGGTAGCCCAGCCAATGAGAGACTTCGTTCTAGTATAGTGGCCGAGTCGGAGCCGACGGATCGGCTCCGAACCCATCTGTTATGAATGTAGGCGAGATGGATCCCATACATCCAAAGTTATGGTAAGTACATAACTAAAAGTTTCCTATACTTCGCTGTTTATCTGTTTTGATAAGCTTTTAGGAAATTGTACATTAAAACCCTTCCATTCTGTTTTCCGAAATACTGAAATAAGGCTTTATGTCTTTTATATAGATTGCACAAAATTTGATTAAAACTATTTTTAACAACTAATGCTACCTCATGAGATTTTATGTGAAAAGTATGTAGATTGTACATAGTTGTTACCCCATGGGATTTTCTGTGAAAAGTATATAAATGTATGAGGCTGCTGCTGTAAACCAATGCAAACTTAGTAATTGTCATTAGTTATAAACATAAATATAAATTATGATTACCAATAAGTAGCATATTACCTTACACAGCAACACGTTTTCCTATTAACTTAAAAAACAAAATCTGTCACTACTGGCTGCATTCTCCAAAGACATTGTAAAATCATTTTGTCTTTCTAATGCATTCTAGGGTTCCTGGTTTTGAAAGCAAAGTAGCATTTTCTCTCTCGTAGTAAACAAATCAAATTGCAGCATTTTTTCATACTTGCCTTCTAAACTATACAATTATTACCCCATTCGTGTTGTACTGTGATCAGTGTCCCTGCTTTCATGTCCAAAAAACTTTACATTAGTTTTGCTACAGCACCAAGATGCACACACCAATGTGCTTCTAAACAAATGAAGCAAGCTGTGTGCTTCTGAATATTCAATCTTCGTTTGACACAGAGCTACAGTATGTATGTATGAGTCTCCCTAGGAAAATATAACTTGCTCTATTCAGAGAGCTAGCGTTACTTATTCCCCTTTCAGTAACACTACTTTTCGAGTTAAGCGGTAATTGGCAATGAAGTAAATACTTAGTTTCCTTCTTATCTTCTTCCTTCAGCTCTCAAAAGTCATAATACTAAGCTTTATCTATCCAGCCTGAGCAATGTAATCTGGCATAATCCATTGGAATTTCCTTGGTACAACTGTGATTTTCATGCAGTGCTCAGAAGTCGACATAAGTCTTTAAGATGTGATATGTCTGGTTAGACATAGAAACAGATTCTGTTTTCTTATAATTTTTCATTAACTTGCCATTTCTAACTTGGAATAAAATTAAAAAATGAGGAACAAGTAATATTGCTTACTTGTATTTGACAGTACCAGTCACAAATGACAACAGTTTACAAGTAATTTTATTGCTAAATGCAAAAGTAAATTTCAGTGAAGATTTTTAAAAATCATGGCAGAAATATAATTTATTATAAACAAAAGTCACTGTAGGAAACATCCATAATGATATGCTTTAACAGTATCTTATGTATGTCATAACACCACTAGAGTAGGGTATATATTCATAAAGGGGTAGTGCCATATTTCAGGCAGGCAGGTTTTCTAAAACGATATTTATCCAAATGCTGCCATATGAATTTTGATTTTCCATAAATATAATACTTTACCTATTTACCTTCCTTATTTATTTCCTGGATTTGAATTGTCTGGCTTATACTTCCATATGGCTGACATTTCGGTGATGGTTGGTTAAATTACTAATTTCTTTAAATTTCTGCGATCTGCACACCTCTGCCTTCTGCTTGACTGGTGTTCTCAGCACTGCACATTGCACAGATGCCAGGTACAGTGAGTTCCACAGACACAGCTCATTGGACTTAAACTGTGACCATAACCTTAGTGGCCTGACTCTCCCTTCCACTCACAGAGAGTACCCATAATCCCAACTTGGTGTTGCATGGTTACTCATTCAGTGCCTCAACATTGACAAGGGGTAAAGTGCTGCATCTAGCTACAACCTTCAACACATAGCTAAGCTAAAGATGACTTTGCTGCATCAGGTGGCATGTTGTCCACTATTTGCAGTACCACAACCCACCCCCACATGCACACATTTTAAATGGGCAGTGGAAAATACAACTGTGTTAATATAAGGAGGGACTGCAGTACAACTCACGTGTACTTTATATGTTCTACAAACCCCACTACTAGGTATTAACTGAACCTAATGTATGTAAATTCCCTAGTCAGCTTAATATACACCAGACGCCATCAGTACACCTTATCCGGAGATCAAGAGTCTACATAACACCTCTTCTCCAGTGTTGCCAGTCTGTTACCAGTAGGTACCTTGAGATAGAGCTCTAACTGCTTAATATTCACTGTCACCCATTTATTCTACCTTGATTACCATCCAGTGTATGAGGTGTAAATACCTACTTATGATGGAGGTTAGCCTCTCATCTAAGCATAGACATGGCACCCAGGAAGTTATTAGTTTCCACATCCATCTTTTATGATAGAAGTTAGTCTCTCATCCAAACATAGACACAGCACACAGGAAATCAGTAGTTTCTACATCCACCTCTTACAGTAGAGGTTAGTCTCTCATCCAAACATAGACACAGCACCCAGGAAGTTATTAGTGTCCACATCCACCTCTTACGATAGAAGGTAGTCTCTCATCCAAACAGAGACACTACACCAAGGAAGTTATTAGTGTCCACATCAACCTGCATTCCAGTCTCTTAAACACAACACTCCTTATGCTGAGATACTTAAGAAGTCTGTTTCCAAACCTCAAAGACTTCTGAGGCAAAAGCTCAACTCACAAACTCCTCAGCATCGTACTGCAGTCTCATTATCTCCACTTGTCAGAACGCCTGCTCAAAGCAGCCCATCTGAGCCCTTAAGGCATCATGCTCCAGCCAAAACAAAAGGGAATGTCCTCATCACTGGTGACTCCGTAGTGAGGAATACAGATACTCCACTCTTGACAAAGAAAGGGAGACAATGAGCTGTCTTTCAGGAATCTAGGTATGCCAGGAGATGAGTGCTGTCAAATCCCTTTGCCCCAAATGCACCCATGACTTAGTCATTGTCCATGCGGGTCTGAATTACTTCAGACACGCACATGCCTGGGTTATATAAAGACAGACATGATAGATCTTTCAATGTGTACAGCCTAGGCAACTATAGAACCAGGCTTCAGCAGCATTATATCTTCACCAGGAATGATGCCTCATTATTAGCAAAACATAATTAACTTCAACAATTGGCTTAGCCAGGATTACCTGCACCTTTCATCGTGCAGCTTTTGAATATTTGCCAGGACCTTTTCTACCAGAAAGCTTTTTTAGGCAATTTAAACCTGCTTCATCTACCAACCTACCCAAACCAAACCAGAACAGTATAAGGGTGATTTTGCTCAATGGTAAAAGCCTAAATAAAAAACTGCCATCCTTAGAAGCCTTCCTAAACCTTGCACAGGTAGATATATGTGCTGTTTCATTACTGAAACAGTATTCTAGTGCAATGATAACATACCTTCCCTATGAGGCTTAAATATTCTTCACAAATTCAGATCCCCTACTGAGAGTACGACTCTAACCATTGATGGTGTGTCCATATACCTCCACAACTCCTACACTGCTAGTTTTATACAGTTACATAATGACCACAACTCTTGCATATCCCAGTAACAATAAGTAAGACCCTTTTTTACTTACTCGGAAGCAAGAGAGCCTTCTCTGTATCAATTCAGTGTATTTTTGTGTTGGGATGCTCTGAAGACAAAAAGACTCTAGAGAAGGAGGGGAAGACTACAGAACCCTTTTCAATCTAGATTCCTACTAATTTAGTGCACTGCAATGATTTTGTCTACTTCCTAGGGCTGGGTCTGCAGTGTTCAAGCCTTTGGTTAGAGCAGAATCCTCCATATGACAGCTCCCCGAGCTTGGATTCCAATGAAGGATTAGCTTGCCTGTTTTTGATTGACCAGCTACTGCCAGGGCATTGACTACATTTTGCTTGGCAGGGTTCTGAGCTTATCCTTACAAATATGGCCACTTCTTGCACAACTCCATGTGCATCATCTTACAGTCCTTATCCACACCAAATGTAATGAGAAATGTAAAAATAACCACTATGGTGGAATGAATGCATAAATAGATCAAATAAAAAGAGAAAGAAATTACTTAATGCATATAAGACTCCATACTTAATGTAAACTAGTAAAGAGTTTAAGGGAACAAGTAAGAATCTCAAAGCTGAATGTGATCATGCTTAAAATAGCCACTAAAAAAAATAAATACAATTCCACAGATTCTGCTTTCATAGCTATCCCCTTTAATTGTGATGGAATAGGTTTTGTCAGTCCTCTCAAAAGTGAAGAACATCTCATCCATGGGACCAGATAACACACCATGTTGCCTGATTATCAGTACTAAATATGACCAATCTGGACCCTAAATTAAGCTCTTTTATCTAAGCCTCACCACTGGATATAGTGCTGAAAACAGTCATTATATTGCCATTACACGGAGGTTGCCCAGCCACAGACCCTGGTAACTACAGACCCAAAGTATGTGTCTTTGCCCCATACTGATAATAATATTAAATGTGTGTTGTGAATGCCATGTTGTCCTGGGGCTCAAGTCCAGAGACGGTGCTGTTTGTGTGAATATACTGATGTATGAGGAACATACGTTCATGTTGCAAGACAACAAAATTAAGGAAACATCAGAACAGTATATTTGTGGGCGGGTGGCATAGTGTGGGGGATGGCATAATGGTTAAGGTGCTTACCTCACAAACAAGAGGTACAGGGTTTGATTCTCACTAAAGGGGACTATTAGGCTTAAAATGGTCTACAATAGCAGCTAGCCTAGTACTTACCTATGAACATTTCAGTCTCACTAGAGTCATATGTAAAGCTGTGGAATTAATTATCTGAGATCTTATTAATCTGAACACTGGAGATCTGTTAACCCTGGACTCTTATCAATTCAGCTTTGTCAAAAGGAAGGTCCTGCCTCTTTAACTTTACCAATTTCTTTGAAAAAGTCACTGAAACAGCGGATAGTGTTACACAGTACATACAGGACATCTGAACCAGGCTGAAGCTTTTGACACTGTCTGCATGCATTCTTGACAAACTCTTAAATCTAAATATAAATCCTTATGTTGCACAGTGGATAGCTAACTGGTTGTATGACTGAACTTGTGGCTGGAGTAGCAGGTGCCACTTTTTAAAGTAAAAAAGTTACGACTGGTGTACCACGGGGATCAGTGCTGAGACCTTTAATATTTGGCATCTATTTCTCAGACCTTTAGGCCAATACTCCTGACCTATGGTTATCTAAGTTTACAGATTACTGCAAAGTGGGAGTTTATATTCATTCTGCTGACTTACAGTTGCTACAGCATGAATTAAACCATTTTAACAATTGGTGCAAGGACAACAATATCAAATTAAATGTGAAAAAAATATTGTAAAATTAATTTTCGTAAGCAAAACATTTTCCCATACCATGCAAGTGTACAATCCTGCATTACTGAATATAATGCCTCTTTTGTCCTGCATTTCTTTAAACATATTAGTCAACTTGAGAGAACTCAGTGGTTATGAAATAAAAAGAACAGTGGCCTCAAGAATCTTAGCTATCAGGACAGATGGGCAGCCCTCTGTCTGTATTCAGTCTCTTACAGCCTTCTCCATGGGGATCTGTGTATAGCCTTTTGAGCCATGAAGCATCCCTGGTGTCAAGGGTTTCCCCCACCCTATCCAGTCCCCACATGGCTGCTGATGACATTATAGCATTATAGTGATTTATAACTCTAGTGTCTAATGACCCCCCCATTCTCATTCTCATGTACTATCCCTAGTGTCTAGAGGTTTCCTTTTGACCATGTTCAATACCTCATCATGATGGGGCTGACCATGCTAATCTACACTGCTGAGCAATTTCTTGAATTGCTGCGCATGTAAATGCCTTCCTAGAAGTGGTTCAGGAGGAGAGAGCACACATGGCTAATTTGCATATGTATCTTCCCTTGTACTGCCTCACTAGCATTCATCATGGCCACAGGGCCAACCATCCATGGTGCTGCATGTCTTCATGTTAGAGCACCATGTGGCACCATGTTATTGTGGTTGCTGAATTCCAGAAACATACAGTGACATGTATGTGTAGGCATACATGTCATGGTACCTTCATAAATCCCCGCCTTGGTCTGTCACTTAGGTATGGCTGGCTTATTAGTCTAGGGGCTCATTTCTCACTTTGGGGGTTGAGATGCTCTTGGTTCATATCCAGGATTTTATTTCATTTTTGTAGCCTGTCTGTTAGCACAGAGGATTACTGTTGTGAACCTTTAGTAGCCTGCTTCCTGTAGACCAGGGTTTGATTCCCTTTAGTAGCCTGCTTCCTGTAGACCAGGGTTTGATTCCCTTTAGTAGCCTGCTTCCTGTAGTCCAGGGTTTGATTCCCTTTAGTAGCCTGCTTCCTGTAGTCCAGGGTTTGATTCCCTTTAGTAGCCTGCTTCCTGTAGACCAGGGTTTGATTCCCTTTAGTAGCCTGCTTCCTGTAGTCCAGGGTTTGATTCCCTTTAGTAGCCTGCTTCCTGTAGTCCAGGGTTTGATTCCCTTTAGTAGCCTGCTTCCTGTAGACCAGGGTTTGATTCCCTTTAGTAGCCTGCTTCCTGTAGTCCAGGGTTTGATTCCCTTTAGTAGCCTGCTTCCTGTAGTCCAGGGTTTGATTCCCTTTAGTAGCCTGCTTCCTGTAGTCCAGGGTTTGATCCCCTTTAGTAGCCTGCTTCCTGTAGTCCAGGGTTTGATTCCCTTTAGTAGCCTGCTTCCTGTAGTCCAGGGTTTGATTCCCTTTAGTAGCCTGCTTCCTGTAGTCCAGGGTTTGATTCCCTTTAGTAGCCTGCTTCCTGTAGTCCAGGGTTTGATTCCCTTTAGTAGCCTGCTTCCTGTAGTCCAGGGTTTGATTCCCTTTAGTAGCCTGCTTCCTGTAGTCCAGGGTTTGATTCCCTCAGTCTTTATCTGCCTACTGTCTGACACTGGGCAAGTCACATAATTAGTGCTCTAGGGAAACTGGAAAATTCAAGAAATTTGAGCCATGGTCTCCTGGCCCTCATGCCTAGTAACTGCATATGAAGCTAGGAACTCAGCAACCAAACCTCCCTCATGCCTTAATACTTAATACCTATAACACTGACATCCAAGTACCATATATTGAATATAATGTTCACTACATGACCTTAAAGGAGACATATATTCTGATAAAGACTATGTTTAGACTTCAGTGGTAAACAGATTCTTCAAGGCAGGTATAGAGTATACAAGCTTTTCAGTGAAAGGCATAGAGTCAGTGAAAGGTTTGCTCTGTGTTCATTGCTTCCAGTCATTGTTCCATTTTATCCTGACAGTATCGGTCTTCAGGTTCCTTTCATTTTGTCCTTCTTCCTAGTCATATTGCATGCATAACTTTGTATAACTGACCTTTTTTAGGCCTTACACTTTTGATTCTCAGTTATCAGAGTTCAAAAACTCTTCACATTTAAACATGTGGTGAAATATTCCTAGTATTGAATTCTTGCCTACTATATGTACTATTTCAGTCACAAAATTATGTTTTAGGCTTGCTTTTGCACATATTTAACATTCTAATTAGATATTTTCAAAAGTATTTCTGATCAGACAACTATACAAAATCATCAAAAAGAAATCAAATGGTAAAATCTGAAAAAATATAGTAGTAGTCATTCTGTTCCTCCTATCTTAAACAAACCTAACTATTGAAACCTATTAATATTCAAATTCCGATTTTATTAAATGAACACACATTCTTTCCCATTTACATAATTCTGTAAATATTATAATTCAATTGCATGCCTTCCTCCATTCAGTTCCTAGTATATTTTATCAAATGTTTTATCATTTCCAGTAATTAGACATATCAATGACTATTGTTATATATTTTATTTATTTATTATTTGTTTGTGTAATTTAAATAGGATTATGAGGGCAAATGCCAATTTCAGTCTCAGATTAGAAGAACGTAGTACAGTTGTAGATTAGTGGTTACAGTACTACATAAGAAAGAAGGCACCTTGTTCACTGGAATTTGAAGCAGATGGGTATAAATAAAATAAAAGAGAAGAAATAAAATTAAATGAGTGATAGTTGATTTAATAATTGCAGAAGCCAAGTGATTGTGTTTTACGAAAATAGTTAAACATTATACATAATTGGATAAAAGATGCAATGTAAATTGTATTGGTTGTATTTTTATGTTAAGGAACAGCTGGAAAACACTGTTTACAGTTGACTTAGACATATTATAAACTTGTGCAGAAATATGTGCAATATAAAACACAATCAGTTTAGATTCACAGTTTAACCATTTCTACATTTAAACTTCAGGACTGGATATATATATATATATATATATATATATATATATATATATATATATATATATATATATATATATATGGTTTACCATGACTTGTTCGAATGGTGAATGTGCGACCATGAATTGGTCGAAGACACTGTCCACAGTAATGTAAAATGTGAAGTAATATTAATCCAAACTCAAAATGTCAAATGTGCTGCTGTAAATGATCACCTACAATATAACATCTTTATTTGGTCATTTGCTTCACGCACGGCATGACATTGTTGGCAGTATAATGTAATTCGTAGGGGAAATACATGAATGTTATCAACAAAATGCCTAGCAAGCTACATACCGCAAAAATGTCATGATATGTCATTATACTGTGTTGTGGCAGTACAACACTTTGGACAAGCAACATGCAGAGACTGTGGAAGGAGGTCGCGCTTCAGTGAGGAACAGGGAAGTAGTCCATTTCCTCACTGTACTGCGATCTCGGAGTTGGTATATTTACGTAGGGGTGGGGTGGGGGCACAGCCCCCCACATGGGAGGTGCAGGGGAGAACCAACCCTGAAAAATAGTAGAGGTGCGGTAATTGCTTTGGCTGGAAGAGAGGAATGTCGAAAATATGGAATGCACTTTATCGTACAAACCATTTGCAACATTCCTCTCTTTCGATGTTTTAGGTTTAGATGTTTTTTTTTTTTTTCGGTCGAATGCATGTTTGATGTTAGTGCATTCGACCTTATAATGGTAATTATATATATATATATATATATATATATATATATATATATATATATATATAGATATATATATATATATATATATATATATATATATATATATATATATATATATATATATATATATATATATATATATATATATTATATTATATATACTATACGTATATATGTATGCCATGTATTGACATTTAAGTTAAAGTACTTGCAAGTGGTATTGTAAGAATGCAATGCTTCTTTAAATAAAAAGGATGCATAGGTGGTTAAGCAGTCATGTCAGTACTGCAATAACAGAATATACTGGCTGCATTGGAGGAAGAAATGTATGTACCAGAAAACAGGGAGGATGTGCTACCGTTGGGCCTGGTACAAATTTCCTAGAGACCAGTTCATAAGAGTCTTGCAACATTGCAACTGGTCTCCCATCAAAACCCTTTCATTAGACAAAGCAGTTCATTACTTCAACTCCACTTACCTAAATATCCTCAACCAACTAGCAACCTACTAACAATCAGGATACGTAGCAACCCTACCCATTGACTCCAGAAAACCACAAAAGCCTTACTTAGAGCCAGGGATAAAGCCTGGAAAACCTGGCACCACACCAGATCACCCGCAGCTAGGCAAACTTTTCATGAGCTCCGAAACAAAGCAAAAAACCATGTTAAGCTTGATAAACAAAATTACTGTATCACTCAACAAAACAAACACAGTACCAAACCGCAAAAATTCTGGGCAACAATAAATAACATCCTACAGCCGAGAAGTAGTACCACTTCCGCACCCAATATAACAGGTACAGACCTGGACATGGCCTCCAGCTTTAATAACTATTTCACCTCCTCAGTATGCAAACTCTTAAACAACATCACTTCCTCCAACACCCCACCCCCACCTCAGGCCCAAATCAATACCAAACCTTTCACACTTAAGTCTGTTCCTACCTCTGCTATGCAAAAACTCTTAGCCAGACTCAAACCAACCACCCTTGCAGCCGATAACCTTCCTGCCAAATACCTCCAAATTGCATCCACAGCTATAGCCTATCTCATATCACTTCTAATAAATAGATCCATCACTGAACACACCATTCCAGTCCTGTGGAAAACCTTATATATCATACTACTCCACAAAGGTGGCCCCTCCCTAGACCTTTCCAACTATCGACCAATTGCAATTCTCTCACCCCTGTCTAAGATCCTAGAAAGATATAGTCATCACCAGTTCCTCTCCTATCTCCTCACCAACAACCTTCTCTCCTCAACCCAACACGAATTTCCCCCATCTCACAGCACCACCACTGCCCTACTCAAATTCACCAATACTATAAACTTCCACAGGAATCTACATAAATTTGTCTCAGCTACTTTCCTAGATTTATCCAAGGCATTTGACACAGTCTCACATAATAAACTACTGTCTTGTCTCTCTGACCTCAACCTTAACAACCCCACCCTCCTCCAGTTTAAAAGCTATTTAGATAACCACCAACAATCCGTCAAATGGCATAACTCTCTATCCCCCCACTCCCAACCTCCTTAGGCGTGCCACAAAGCTCAATCCTAGGACCCCTTCTTTTTAATATCTTCACAACCCAACTCCACTCAGCTATCTCTAAAGCCGTCATAGTCCAATACACTGACGACATAACTCTCATATGCTCTGCACCCAACATCCAACTTCTCCAACAAAAAGCGCAAGAAGCCTTCTCTGAAATAGAGAACTAGCTTAACAACTCACAACTCATACTAAATCCCAAGAAAACACAACTAATGTGATTCCACTCTACTAAAATGAGCAACCTTACCTTCTCTGTACTGTCCACCAGCAAAACCCAAATCACCCCAGTCACTGAGGCTAAATTCCTAGGAGTTACCATTGACCAGCAATTCAAATTCACAAAGCACATATCAACAACCATCACTACAGTCCACAAAAAGCTAGGTTCCGTCTATCGCTGTAAAAGTTATCTAACCACTGAATCTGGAATTGCAATAGCCAGGACCCACCTCCCATCTACTCTACTTTATGCATCCCAAATTCTAACTAATCTTTACAAAACTGACCTTAATAAACTTTCCATCTGTTACAACAAAATTGCTAGATTCACTACCAATGCCAAATCATGATCCCATCACTGCCTTTCCCTACAAGCCTTGCACTGGCTTGAATTTCCGAACCTATTAAGGTACCATCAACTCAGCCTAACTTATCGAATTCTGTACTATCCCGAGAAAACCCCTGACCTGACTGGCATGCTGAACTTCTACAATTCAAATAGACAACTTCGGTCCTCCAACAAAGCCTTAATCAAAACCATTACATGCAAAAACAACTCCGGGGAATCACTATTTGCCCATGAAATAGCAAAAATATGGAACAATCTTCCCCTGACCTCAGACTAAAAAACTCCACATGCTCCTTCAAAAGCCTACTTAAAACATACCTCTTCACCAACCATCTATGCACCTGTAATTGACCCCCTGAAGCCTCATCCGCTTACTTTTTCTACACCCCATCTGTCCTGGACAACACAAACCATCTAACTATACCTATCCATGTGTGAACAATAACCTATATATGAGTGTATGTACGTGTGTGTGTGTGTGTGTGTGTGTGTGTATAGATTATATGTATGTGTATGTATATATATATATATATATATATATATATATATATATGTATATATATATATGTATATATATATATATATATATATATATATATATATATATAGTATGTGTGAGTATGTGTGTGTATGTGTATGCATATATATGTATGTATACTCTTACATGTATATTTGCTTGAATGTATATATGGAAAACGTAAACATTTGTATACTCTTATTCAGTTGTGAAATATCTTGCAGTGCTCTACCAGGTTCTTATCTACTCTCATTGTATATTCTGTACAATTGTATTTTTAACCAAAAGAGGGAATATCCTCTTATTGTATATTAACAGCTGTAAAGTCTACCATCTGTATGCTACTACTCTGTAATGTCTCTCTTGTAAATGTTTTTTCTCTCTGTGAACTTATGGAGTTTTTCTCACCAGGACTGCTCTGAAAATGGACACTTGTTGTCCAGTCGGACTATCCTGACAAACAAATGTTAAATAAATGAGCAGGTAAAGAAATGCAAATGTAGCTTTTTATAATTCGGTAAGTAAGTTAATGACTGGGTTATTAGATAAGTTGCAAGAGATATATGAGTTTTATACTAAGAGATTCAAAGAATAGTTGCAGATTTTTAGAGGTGTTGTTTCAGGGGATAAAGTTAGTGAGCTAGAGTTGATGTTCTGGATAAGTTATTTTCATTGTTGTAATTGAAATTAACATTCAAAGCAATGAGGAATGATATAATCCCTAGAGAGGATGGCATCCCTTATAAAAACTGTAAAGTATTAACTCATTACATCCGAGTGACGCCTCCAGGTGCATCTGCAGTTAACTCCTACTGATGCCTCTAGGTGTCAAATATTGCTTGTTCATATTTGCATCAATAATTCCAAACCATGCTATTTTCATATTTGCATCAATAATTCCAAAACCATGCTAAATACAAGCTTTTAAAAGATTCCATCTTAATGCTTGGCAATAGCAAGCTCAACTGCATTAGTAATTGACCTCTGCCTTGTGCAGGTAAATAGATATCAATTGTTGTTTTTATGATATTAATTTATATAAACATAATTTTCACATTTTTCTAAATAGGTCAATAACCAAGTAACAGACATAATTTGTTAGCCTCTTATGAAAGCTCTCAGCTAGATGAATAAAATGCTGCTGATAGTATGTTTGTAACTTGAGTGGTTACTGAAATATTGTAAATTGTTTATAAAATTTTACAAATGTAATAGTCACTGTGTTTACTGTGATTTATAAAATTCAAGTTTAAGACCTAGAACCTAAATAATACTACCACTGTAAAAACAGTTGGTGCTGAAGAGTTTGCCATTGATACTACATTCATGATCCTTATGGTTCCAGTGATGTGAACATTTGTTTGAAATGTGAGGGCATGATTTGATTCTGTGAAAATGCTTAGGCTCCGGCCATTGGAAGTTATAGTGCAAATTTCCTGAGCTCCATTGGTGTGAATGAGTTAAGTAAAACGTGGTTAAGATACTTATTAGCCATATTTAATGAATGGCTTTCTGAAGTATTTAAATATGAAAATAAGCCAGTGACATTGGTGGTTTTCAAATTAATCTGGAAAAAACACTACAGAGAACTGATATTTGTTTATTTTATTCTTTATTTCTTTGTTATTTATAGCACTTTGTGTACTGTGTATTTTTCTAGCTAGTTTCACTGTGTGTGAGGTATTAACTGGAAATTGTCCACTTTTATTAAGCATCTGTTGGGTTGTTTGTTTCTGATAACTTGTTGCAGTTAAACTCTTTTTTATAGAGGCTCCTTTAGCTGTTTAAAACTTTAATTTAAAGGTTCACTGCTGCTTTTCAGCTGTGAGAAACATTTCTGCAGTTTGTTCTAAGTAGTGGGGATATTTGTAGCATTTCCATATTCAGGCTTGTATTTGGGCCTAGTGTTTGTGGAGGCTGTGTGTCTGAGCACATATTCAGGGACATCTTGGTTTAGCCAAGGCCATCAGGCATTTCAGTGAGAGAGAATTGTTTGAGGTCATTGGCTAACTGAGGTCACCTGGACTACAGCTTAGACTAAGCACCTCATTGGTTCTTTTGAGATTTCTTTCTTAAAAGCTGTCTCAGGTTTCAACTTTCTGTTACCTAGGAAGTTCAGTTGTGAGTGTTCTGCCATTTCACACTGAGCTTGATTGAAGGAAGGACATTGAGGAAACTCGGAGCTATAATATATAACATTAAGTATCCTGTTTTTTGTTTATTTTGTTCTTTATTTCTTTGTTATTTATAGCACTTTGTGTACTGTGTAATTTTCTAGCTAGTTTCACTGTGTGTGAGGTATTAACTGGAAATTGTCCACTTTTATTAAGCATCTGTTGGGTTATTTGTTTCTGATAACTTGTTGCAGTTAAACTCTTTTTTCTAGAGGCTCCTTTAGCTGTTTAAAACTTTCATTTAAAGGCTCACTGCTGCTTTTCAGCTGTATGAAACATTTCTGCAGTTTGTTTCCCACCCTCCCTACCTGTTGGTATAGTGTTTTTATAGTTGGTGGCTTTGCAGTTGCCCGCCCCTAGTGTAAATTTGATCTGGGACCCTCCTCCCAGTCTAGTGTCATTACCTCATTCTACCCAGTACAGGGATAACATTTGAGAAGACCAATCAGCTTAGTTTCTGCTACTCCTTTCTCTCTTTTCTTTCTCTCTTTCCACTTAAAAAAATTATCTGCTTTTACTGTATCTGTGTTTCTTCCTACTTTATTTTGCTTTTACTTCATCTTAAAAGTACTCAATTGTATTTATTACTGCTGGTATAACTCATTCTAAGCCTTTTAGTTTAAGCACTTGGGCTTCAGACCAGTTGTTTTACATTAAGAAGGTTTGTGGTCTGCACTGTAGTGGCAGAACAGGTAGCTTACATCCTTCTAAGTTGGGAACTGCTGACTGAGGGCTCAGTGTCTGTTATTCTAAAAGTGTATTAATTCTGGTTTAAGCACTTGGGCTTCAGGCCAGTCATTTTACATTAAGAGGGTTCATGGTCTGCACTCTTGTGGGAGGAGAGGCTGGACTCTGCCCTTCTGAGCTGGGAATTTCTGGTTAAAGGCTTATAGTGCCTGCATATTTGAACTGCTTCTTACTGAAATTGGTACACCTTGTTTGCTGTAGCATACACTACATACAGGCCTGCTGAATCTAGCTTTGTTTGTATAACTTGAGCACTAATCCAGGCATTCTTTAAAGTTTTCAATTGTATTTATTACTGCTTGGTAGTAACTTGATTAAAGTGTAGCTATCATTCTAAGTCTTTTGGATTAAGCACTTGAGCTTCAGACCAGTTGTTTTACATTAGGAAGGTTTGTGGCCTGCACTGTGGTGGCAGGACAGGTAGCTTACATCCTTCTAAGTTGGGAACTGCTGATTGAGGGCTCAGTGAATGTTATTCTAAAAGTGTATTAGTTCTTGGATTAAGCACTTGGGTTCAGGCCAGTTATTTTACATTAAGAAGGTTCGTGGTCTGCACTCTTGTGGGAGGAGAGGCTGGACTCTGCCCTTCTGAGCTGAGAATTTCTGGTTAAAGGCTTATAGTGCCTGCATATTTGAACTGTTTCTTACTGAAATTGGTACACCTTGTTTGCTGTAGCATAGACTAGATCCAGGCCTGCTGAATCTAGCTTTGTTTGTATGCTTGTTGTTTGTTTGCTTGTTATTTCCCTGAAACGCTAATTCCACCTAAAACACGGCTTTTCAGTGCTTCTGTGGATCCCTAGTGATATCTGCATTGCTTACTGTACTTATTTCCTTGTTTCACTTGAAAGAAAGTTACTGCTTGTCGTTTTTGCATTTAACTTACCTGTAACACATTGCATTTAAGTTACCTGGCACTTGCTCACTAAGTCAGCTCTAAAAAATTAAAAGCACTACACCCTCACAAACTCCCCTTGAGTACCTTGTTCCCCATTGGCCCTTTTTTCAATTATAAAGGAATTCCCAATACTATTCTAGCATGTCCAAAGGTCAGTTGTCAATCTCCTCTCCGGTCCAGCTGGTGAATCTGGGAATCTTGAGGCAATGTTACAACTGCCTCATGTACACAGACAACCCTCTCCTCCTCCCAACAAATTCCAACACATGTGAGAGATGCAACCATATAGCCAAACTGGAGGCTAAGCTCTCTCAACTCAGTACTGGTGTAACCAGTCAGGAGGAGAAGGAAACCACACTCACTACAATTCCAGTCTCACATAGACCTACCACGACAGCAAACCAAACACATAAACACACAAAAACATACTCGGAGGCTCTAAATAAAAATCTGCCTAATCAGCAGAGACCTCCAAAGCAAACATCCAAGCAACCGCTAACCCAAAACAAAACACGTGCAACACATAGCTCACAAAGCCAGTGTGCCGAACAGTCACAGCCGTTAAGGCTAAATAACACACCTGATACACTTGTAATAGGTGACTCTATCGTCAGGCACACTGACGTCCCACTCACCAGGCTGAACAAGGAGAAGGTCACGGTGAGCTGCCTGTCGGGCGCTAGGATCCGCCACATAACACAAGCACTCAGGTCACTTCAAGGCAAGTACAAATATGACTCAGTCATTGCCCATGCTGGTGTGAATGACCTGAGACGTACCTCCCTGGACTACATGAAAAGAGACATAGAGGAGTTCTCTGAGCATGTAGCCCAGGCCGGTCTGACCCTGACCTTGAGTAGCATCTTACCCTCACCAAGAATGATGCCACAATATGAAGACAAGATGATCAATTTCAACAATTGGCTTAAGTATTGGTGTCATTCAAAGGGGATCCAATGCCTGTCAGCCTGGGATGACATGCTCGACAAGCCACGATGCTTCGCTAGGGACGGCTTGCACCTGTCACCCCTGGGCTTCCGGATATTGGTAAAGGCTCTTGCTATCCCCATAGTGCCTTTTTTAGGCAAGGCTCAAAAGACAAACCAACCTCCATAGGTATCATAAGGGATAAGAAACTAAGAGTAATGTTACTCAATGCCAGAAGTCTAAACCTCAAGATGCACACACTCGAAACTCTCCTTAGCATGGAGAACATCGATATCTGTGCAGTAACAGAAACCTGGTTCAAGGCTCCCGAGAGCACACCAGCACTACCAGGTTATACCGCATACCATGCTTTTTGGCCCCAAAACTTGGACCGAACCACAAAAGGAGGGGGAGTATCAATATTCGTCAAAGATACCCACACCTCCAGGTTGGTGGCACAGCACGAAGCATCAGGGACTATCCATGTGCAACTAACAGTGGGTAAAGCTGCCTTCCAGTTTATAGCCTGCTACAGACCACCCTCCCAAACCCAGGAACCCCACTCGGCCTTCCTGAGAACACTGGAAAATATGAAGGTCTCTCCAAACACCATTATGTTGGGCGACTTCAACTACCCAAACATAGACTGGGTGCATTACTCTAGCTCCAACACCCTAGCCCAAAGGTTCCTAGAATTTATAAACTCAAATGCTATGAAACAACTTGTTACCACTCCAACAAGAGGGGAAAACATACTGGACCTGATCATCACAAACATGGGGACTCTATGCTCAAGACCAGAAGTGTATCCCTCACTGGTAAGATCAGACCATAAATTAATCTCACTGGATATTCACATCCCGACCCCACCCCCTGCTCAGAAAACCACAGTGAAAAACTTCTCTAAAGCAAATTTTACACTCCTCAAAACTGAGGTGGAATCCTTCAAAGCCCCTGGGCCTGTGGAAAATACGGCCCAGACCGCAGAATCCTTTATAAACGCATTCTATGAACACCTAGAGGAATGCATGGATCATGCAATCCCAAATAAAACCAAGACCCAATCCTCCAAAGGCAGACGTCCTATCTGGTGGACCCCAGCCATAAACAAACTATACAATAGAAGGAGGAAGCTACTACATGATAGAGCAAAATCCCAAAAAGGGAAGGCATCTCTGATCAGTATTAGCAAAAAACTACGGGCACTCATAAAATCGTCTAAGGCCAGCTTTGAGAGAAAAATTGCACAGGACACTAAGGATAATCACAAGGCTTTCTTTAGTTATGTTAGAAACCTGGGTGGGAATTCCCAGATATGCTCAGAATTAGTCCAAAATGACAAAAAATACACCGAACCCACAGACATTGCCAACATCCTAGCTGACAGGTTCAGTGCAGACTTCTCCCCCCCTCCCCACCGAAAGGGCAAATATCTATCCCAGCAGAGTGCTGCCCCCCTGACATCTCAGATGCTCAGGTAAGAGCCACCCTCTCCAAAGCAAAAAACACAGCATCAATGGGACCAGACGGTGTCCCGGGCTGCATCCTACATGAACTCTAAGAAGAGCTAAACCCAAACATAAAACTACTGTTCAGTCTCAGCCTTACTACAGGATATGTACCCAAAGAGTGGCGTACAGCAACAGTGGTCCCTCTCCACAAAGGTGGTGCCTCGATGGATCCTGGAAACTATCGCCCCATAAGCCTGACTAGCTTGGTCTGCAAAGCTATGGAAAGGATCATCATGGACTTCATAAATAAAGATATTGGGGACCTACAGACACTGGATCCTACCCAGTTCGGCTTTGTTAAGGGCAGATCCTGCCTCTTAAACCTGGTCGATTTCTTTGAAACAGTCACCAAGGCCATTGACGAGGGGAAGGTGGTCCACAGAGCCTACCTGGACCTCGCAAAAGCCTTTGATACAATACCCCACTCGGACATTATAGATAAGCTCACCAGCTTAAATATAAACCCCTATGTCACTAGATGGGTTGCAAACTGGCTCAAGGACAGAACCCACATGGTTAGAATTGCTGGAGCCATTTCAGACTCCAAACCAGTTACAAGTGGCATCCCACAAGGCTCAGTCCTGGGACCTCTCTTGTTCGGTATATATTTCTCGGAGGTACAGGCCAACACGGAAGGACTGTGGCTGACCAAGTTCGCAGATGACTGCAAACTGGGCGCCATAATCAACTCTCCAGCCAACACAAGCATCCTCCAAAAGGGCCTCATAGAAACAGACAACTGGTGCCAGAGCCATGGCCTCAAGCTAAATGCCAAAAAGTGTATAGTCATCCCCTTTGGCAAAAACAAAGTGCCCACAAATTACCACATAGGTGGTAATCCATTAAGTACAGAAGAAGTAATTAGGGACCTGGGGACCCAAGTTGATAGCAATCTCTCATTTGACAACCACATGGCCACAGTGGTTAGAAAAACATTTTCTATAGCCCACCTAATCATGAAGGGATTCACATCTAGATCAGGGGAGGTCATTGTGCCTCTTTACTCATCCCTCATCAGGCCCATAATTGAGTATAATGCCCCTTTTGGGATGTACCTTACCAGACACCTGCAGCAACTGGAAAGACCCCAAAAGTACCTCACCAAGAGGATCAAAGTGCTCAAACAGACGCCATATGCTGCCCGGTTAAAGAAACTCCAGCTCTACTAAGTGGCATACCGCCTGCTCAGAGGCGATCTGTGTCTGACATATAAAGCCATGTCCAACCCGGAATTAATGGACATGCTGCACCTCAGGAAAATCCAAATCCCATCAAGCTACGCGCTTGAGAGACTTGAACCTCAGCACTGAAATAACTAGGACAAGCTGGAGGGACAGATTAATAACCCAGAGGCTCCCTTCACTGTGGAATAAAATCCCAGTCCATTTTAGGTAGAGTCCCTCATTGACTCTCTTCAAGAGGAATCTTGATGAGTGGATGGGAGATCGTAGGTTTACCCCGGGTATCACTTCTGTGTCACTGTTAGACAGAGGCACAGTATACTAACCTCGAAAAAGGGCATAGCAAAATTAATTTAAAATGGGTGGCGAAAGCCAAACACACTCTGGCTAAGCTTATAAATGCCCTAGGGCAGATAGCCTAGTATGAACCTAAGAACCTATAACTGGAGATCAGCTGTATTATTACGGAGTGATTATAGGTTATTAGCTTTGCTGTTGTAGAAACGGATGCAAACTTTAAGAGAGTTTGGATAACCTATATCCAAGGCTTGGTTTTGGTTTGCTACTCAGTTTAATAAGTAATATTCTCATTATAGTCTCTTGAAATAATCTTTTACATATTTTTATCAGGGTATGGTACATGACTACCTTTGTTGGACTCACACAGAGGATGAATGCATCTTGTAACATATATCACATCATACATTATTATAGATGGAAACTTTTAAAAAGCCAGCTTCATCCTACTTGCCACACAAAACATGCAGACACCAGTCTTGCTTTCTTTGCTGTCTATTGCTCCCATTTGCTGTGCCTTTGTACATACTGGTTTCCATCTGAATTAGCCCCCACAAACCTAGGGTCCTCGTAGAAATCCATCTCTCTCTCTCTCTCTCTCTCTCTCTCTCTGTCTTTAGCAACAGATGTTCAGTAAAGCTTATTACCTTCAGGTCAAGCTTTATTAATGTTAAGAGTCATTCTTTTATAATATACAATCAGTTGAAATAAAACAATAATTATATGTCCTGAAACACATGTATGCCCTTAAGGTATAATCTGAAAATCTCCCATGTTCTGCTAGAGCCTTTTCTGGGCTAGTCCTGCATGCTTTTATTGTAAGACCTTTCTCCTTTTGGGTTTGGATCTTTCTCATGACATAGCAGACAGCAGACTTTTATTAAGCCAAGTGTTTCAGAGCATCAAGGCTCTCTATTTATGCTGTACTGAGACAAAATAGAGTAAACATGTCATGCCTACAACTAGTGGAGTCTGGCTTACTGGTCTGATTGCATTAATAAAAACTTGATGGTCTAGTATAATACATATAATGCACTATCACAATTTTCACCTATACTGGCTAATATGTTTTCAGTATTTTATAAGCATATTTCTTCAAAATGATTCTACTGCTACAGACTTGTGCTTCTGATTAAGTGACATAAATATTCCCAAAGATCCAATATGTTAGTCAGTTTGGAACCCATGGAGTTCTTCACCTTATCACCTCAGGATCATAAATACATTACATATTATATTTTAGCAGATAATCATAATACTGTCTGCAGCCTCAAATGATTTGCAATAGTATTCTTGTTTAAAAAAAATACAGTTACTCATTTCACATGTTCTGAGCTTTTCTGATTTTTTTATCTGATCTCCTTGTAGACAGTACCTGCTTTTCCATTTCTTCTTTGTATCACTGCAGCTTTCTTTTTTTTTTCTCATATTAGATATGGATATTTGTTCCAGAGACATGTCTGGGGATTCATTAAATGGCCTAGCATGACCCAAATGGCTCAGGCTAAAATGGCCCTTCTACCACATCACACCCATTTGCAATTCAGAGACATGTTAGTTAATTTAAGATACTATTACCAGCTACTTTTCATGTCTTTAAGTCACATTTACTACCACAACATTCAGATCATTGCTCATCCGCATGTTGTGTTAGTAAACTGCTGCTCATGTAGGCAGTAACATCCCCCTTCAGTTGCTTTCCCATTCACACAAGTACAAGCAACATGAACACATGCAAACTACAGTCCTGGTACCTGTCTCTAACCTAATCTGCCCTCCTGTGGTCCCCCCACCCCCACCTCCATAATAGCTGATTTGCCATTATGACAAGTATCTATTAGGCCCTGGTGGTTTAGTGTATACCTCATCCTCCAACCCCCATACTGCTGTTGGTGCTACTGCTGCACTTTACCCCTATATTCACCACTGGTGTCCTGTGGTTCCCCCCACCCCAGTACCCACTGTGGTATTAGTGCTTTTGCAGCACTTCAATATATATTATCCCTCCTCCCACCCCCAATCCCCATACTGCCATTATTGCCAGGGTGGCACTTTAAAAGTAATCCGTGGTGGTTTAGTATATTGCTTTGTCCCCATTGATCCCTTATCTACCAGTGGTGCTGGTATGATGCAGCCCTGTAGAGTAATCCCTGTTGGTGCATCCCACCACCTTGAGCCCTCTACCTTTTGGCTTTGTTCAATACCATGATGTGATGAGGAAGACCATGCTGATCTACACAGCTGAACAATGTATTGAATTGCTTAGCCATGTAGATGCCTTCCTAGAGGTGTCTCCAGGAAGAGAGCACATGGCTAATTAGGATATTCCTCTCCCCC